>NW_006408583.1:10887203-10904502 GCF_000296735.1 Chrysochloris asiatica | reverse complement strand
CTCATCTTTCTCCCGCGGAGCAGCTGGTAGTTTCGAACCGCTGACCTTAAGGTTCGCAGCCCGATTCGTAACCACTACGCTACCAGAGCTCAGTGTTTTAACCACTGGAGTGGTTTAACCACAGCATCAGGAGTCTATATGGACTATAAATTCTTGTCAAAAAAATTGCTCTATTGGAAGCATTTATGAAATACTTGAATCCTAATTCCTGGCATTCAGTGAGTCATGGCCACAATCAGAGAACAAAGATTAAAATCTAAGCTCAAAACCAAAAGCAGTTTCAAAAACTAAGGGCCTAAACCTTTATTTTTAGCATAAAAATGAAATACTGATTCATGGATTTAGTCAAAATGACAAGCCAAACATTTTAGGAGTCACAAAATCATCCATATCATATTTTGCTGTTGTTGTGAAGTGCCATCGAGTCGGTTCCGACACATACCAACCCTGTATAGGGTTTCCGAGAAGCAGCTGGTGAGCTTGAACTGCCGATCTTGCACTTCAAGCAGCTTTGCAGTATGGTGCATTAACTCACAGCGCCACACCAAGTCATAACCAAACCCGTAAGTTAGTTTTTAATCACAGAATGGGCTTGCCAAAGTGTTGGAAAATACAGTTAAATTAGTTATGACTAAAGATAACCAATTCCTATATTTTCAAATACTTTGGCAAACCCATTCTGTGATTAAAAACTAACCAAAGGGGTTTTCTAAACCAGCAACGCCCAATAGAAACTCAGTATGATCCACAGAAGCAATTTCATATTTCTACCAAAACTAATGAAAAGTAAAATGAAAGTCAATTTAAATTAATTTAAATTATGTAGTTAAAAGCAAATTGTCCAAAATACTAATAAACTAATACTAATTCATCTTGTACTGAGATAATAGATTCAACAATAATATATTATTAAATATTACATATAATTAAATATTTATGTCATCTATATAATATCTACATCTATATATTATTTAATATATTTAATGATACATTATATTTCAAATAAACTGTCCAAAATACTAGCAAACCATCAAATTTACCTTGTACCGAGAGAATAGCTTTGACAGGCATCAAAATCCTAGGACAAGAGAAACCTCCAAAAGGCAAAGTTAAAAGCATCGGTTTGTTTCTAGTTCTAAGGGTAAGAGGGCTAAGTTGAAATGTTGTACATGCAAATATGACCCATGGTTTACACAGACATGTTTCTGACATTTTTCATTTTCCATGCAGATGTGTGCTGCTGTGTGATTTAGCATCCTAAGGAGAAAAACACATCAGCCATCTTCAAAAGCTCTCAGCTGATATTTTACATTACCTGCCTTTCTCCTCCCCAAAGGCTAACTTCATGGCAGGTTTTGAAGTATTTTCAAAAGGAAACATTCTTGAGTGATTGGAGTGTTACATAATGAGTCCGGAAAAGTTTCTAACCCTCAAAAAACTCCGATGCTGCCATATGTTCAGGTAAGTCAAAGTATGTTAACAGAACTTGAATAGACAGTAGAACTTAGACCTCAACACCCCTGGCAGTGGAATCAGACCCCTGGAACGTCTGCATGGATGAAGTGTGGGACTCATTAAGTTCTTGGGTGTCATCAGGCCCACCTCACATGAGCTGTTTCTCCTTTCCTTAAATAAATGCTTTGCAAGGATAAAAACCACATATATATTTCCTATTCTTCCAATGACACCCAAATTGAAATGTGTAACTTAATATTCAGTTCAAAAACTGCCCTTGTATAAATCAGATGATCTTCACCTCATTATTAGAGCAAATCTAAGCTTTCCTCAAACTGTCACATAAACATAACGCATGCCTTTATTAGAATGAGTTCTGAAGTCTCCTTATAATATATTTAGACGTACGTGTGTGTTTCAGAACATATCTCTTCTCAACTGGACTCTGATCACCTAGAGGGTAGGGGTCATACCCTATACTCATCCTTGTCTTCCCAAATCAGGTGACCAGTACAGGTGTGCTAGCAGCCTGAAAAGTATTCTGCACTCTTTGAATAAGAGAACATTTTTCAAGAGTGTTATTACTCTCAAGGGGTTTCTCTGTAGTGGAGGAAAAATCAAAAGCAAATTGAATAGCTAACAATAAAATTCAGGACATCTGGTTTAGTGGTGCTGAAGGATAAGCACTGGACTGTTAATTATATGGTCAGCAGTTCAAACTCACCAACCGCACCTTGGAAATCCTGCACAGAGGCTTTCTGAGTGAGAACAGACGAGGTGGCACTTAACCATAACAACCGTCCCTAGGTGAGCAAGCCACAATGGCACCATAGGTAAGCACTGGACTGTGAACCACAAGGCTGGCAGTTTAAATCTACCAGCCACACCATGGGGAAAAAATGAGGCTTTCCATTCCTGTAAAGATTTACAGCCTCTAAAACACTATATAGGGCCAGTGTGAGTCCGAAATGACTTAACAAGAACAAGCCCTAGGTGGAAGAGCACTGGCAGCATAGTGGCTGAGTGCCCGGTTACTAAAGAGGAAATGTTGGAGCCGCGAGCCACTCTGTGGGAGAAAGATGTAGTTGTCAACTTCCATAGAGATGGCAGCCTTGGAAACCGTACCCTGTCCTCTCAGACACTCACTGTGAGCGAGGAATGGATGGCAGCAAAGGGAACCTCCAAGTGCTCAAAGTATAGCGCAGGAGTGCTCTTTGGAATAACGAAGAGTCTTTTATGACTTGAATGCGCAGCATATAAGAGCTAAGATTCTACAGGTCTATAGGCCTAATGGCTCAATATGAACAGTGGAGATATGGACTACAAGTTTGAAGACATAAAGGAGTAAAAACTGACAGCTGAAATGAGGATGGGACCTTGTGAAGAATGTCACCCGCAGAAGAAGCTAAGACAAACAGATGCACTTCTTTTGTAATGCTAGAGTTAGTGAAAAGCACATGAGGATTCTAACAGAGCAGTGTGATGAAGAAAGTAGGAATCTGGTCCTAGAGTCAGTGAGATGAAAGGCTGGAGGCAAATGAAGAATCTTGTCTACTTCAGTAAATTCCTCACCAGGCAGCTAGGTCTCAAGGGGTAGCCATTCAAAGAAGAAGAAGGAAACATTTCACAGAAGTCACAGATTTGGGTAACTGACTGGACATAAGAGAAACAGAGTTAAGGGTTAAAAAAAAAAAAAAAAAAAGTTTTTTTCTAACAATATTGAGTATTTTGAAAGCTGGAGGAATGGCAATAATTCTGAAACAGAGAAACTGGAAGAAAGCCTAAGAAACAAGACAGTGAATTTCAGTTGGGACATATTAACATCAGAGTGAATGGAAGTTTACTCAGTCCAAAAGTCAAGTCAACAGCTGAATTTGTCTACTTGCTGTGTGTGTGTGTGTGTGTGTGTGTATGTGAAATAGAAAAATTACCAGTCTCTTAGGGCTATTTTCAGTGCAGTCCTAAACCTCTTTTTAAGTTATATGGAAACACGATCAAAGAAAAATTACTACTAGAAGTGTGCTATGCTGCCAGATAATTCAAAATCTTTATTCCTGCTATAAAATATGATGATATCCCTATCATACTAAATAAAAAATGACTAAACTACACTCAAGTATGCCTGTACACTTCTGCTTTTTATCCGTAGCCCACTGCCTATTATTAGACATGATTATGATAGCATCATATCTAATTAAATGTTCATAATTTAATGAAAAATTATTTTAAAAATCAATGGAATATGACTAAAAAAATTATTTAAAAAAATCAACGGAATATTTTAATATAATATAAAAGAAGTAAGCTGGATGTTTGGGGAAAATAAGAGGAGTTACTTAGAAACTGAAACAAAATAAAACCTTGCTTCTGAACTTGCTAAAGACAAAGGGCAACTATAAGAGTTCTGCGCACCAGTTAACTTCACTCATAGCTCTGTCTGTTGATACCTGTTACCCAGCTGGCCCCTGACTCATGGTAAGCACTCATGTATGATGAATCGAGTTGTTTTGCCCTATGCTACCCTCATGATATAGGGATGTAACTGTTGTCATTCTTACAGATTTAACTGGTGACTCTTTGGTAAGGTGATCTCCATGCCCCACCTCTTAGCTTGTCTTAGTTGGGAAACTGTGTTGAAACCTGTTAGGCATCATAGTAACATGTAACCCTCCACAGACAGACTGGTGGTGGCTTGGTGGTATCCCCTGAGCTGCAATGGTCAGGCATCTTCATCTAAGGTGAGAATTCTACCAATGACTGGCCAGCGTCTCATTATCTAACTCCACGTGGGCTTGAAAGCACATGGATGTGGTCTAAACGGAAAAGTCACTGTAGAACCAGTCACTAACCCACCCACAGAAGTAAAGGCTTTGGTCTAACCTCAAAAGTTTGGGGAATGAGTGTCAGTCTATATATTTTAAGTTTAAAATGCTTCAGATGTGGGATTTATTGGTTTGTTTGTTGTTAAAGATTCCCATTTCAGTCGATTAAATGGCTAACTATCATTTCAAATTGCAAAAATTAAGAGGGATTTTGTGCTGCATATGCTTTCTTGAAAGCAACAAAAGCACAGTTTGAAAATGACTAGAATACGTGTTTACCTGGCAGGCTGTGAAGACATTCCTGCTGAGAGGCAATGGTCCATAGAGAAATCACACGATGGGCTTTGGATCTTTTAGGAATACATGTCATGCATCCAATAGCTAGCAAAAACTCAACCCCTTAGGGTAGCAGCTTTCTGATTTTTTCCCCCCTCCGATTTCATGAAGTCCTGGTGTGGCTCTGTAGGATAAACACTATGCTGCTTACCAGCTCCTCCTCAGAAATCCTATACAGAGTCGTTATGAGCAGAACGGACTTGATGGCACTTAACAGCACACCTATTTTAAATGTCTACTCAATGAATGACATCATTACAAACGAGCTGCAGCAAACTGAGGCTAAAATCTTTATTGGTGGGTAAGTGCATTGAGTTGGTTCCAACTCACAGAGATCCTGTATAGTTTCCAAGGAGTGGAATTTTTGCAACCAACAAATTTGTGTTTAGCAGTCCACTGCTTATGGGTAATCTGAAATGGTTAAGTCCTAAAAGCAAGTCTTCCAACTAGGTCAGTGATGGTCAACTAAATAAAACTGGAACAGACCTGAATTTTTAAAATTTGGGCAAAACAGAACAATAACCGGAAGAGGAAAAATGATGAGCCAAAGCCCAGGAGCGTTAGACTAAGAAGAAAAGGAGTGAGTCCTTTCAGAAGCCTATTCTGAGAGGTCGGATGATTGGCAGGACTGAGGAAAGCTACCCACATTCAAACTGGTACCCTCGGTCATCATCTTTGAGCAGGTCAGTGCAGCTTCTAACTCTGCCGGACAATCCTCATTTCTCGTTTTCTAAAAGAAAGATTAAAATTTTCAGCAAACCTTCGACAACTTGTCATTTTTTCCGTTTTGCTTGATCTGGTTCATCCACATTTTACATAATTCAAGTCCATTCTGATTTCACTTCATTGGCCATGACTAACTGGAAATAAATGATTCAAAGCCTGGGTCTTAAGTCAATGTAGGTAAGGATTTTAAAGTCATTACTAGATGGCATTTCCTATAATTAGTATAAGTAACATCTGGAACATTTCAGGGCTATTATATAACCATTTCCCAATGATCACCTGTGCTACATAGTATGAAGGAGATTTATAGCTCCCTTGCATCTATTTGATTCAATTTTTCTTTAAAAATTTTATTTTGCTGTTGTTATTGTTAAGTGCCGTCGAGTGCGTTCCAACCCATAGCAATCTTATACAGGGTTTCTAAGGAGAAGCTGCTTAGCTTGAACTGCTGACCATGTTTCTTAAGTTCACAAAGTATGCATGCAGAGAAGCACTCATTAGGAACCACACTGATAGGGCAAAACCACTTGTCTGTTTCTCTGAAACACACACACACAAACTTGAGGCCTGCCAACTTCAGATTTTATAGTCCTAAGACGGTTCTCTCTGTATTATCTGACCAAATCCAAAGGTCTGGCCAAAATCCAAAAGTTAAAACCGTATTCAGAAGACCTTTTCAAGGAGCAGTGTTAAAGCAAGAATGTTTTGAATTCTAAGTAAGCTTGGAAACGTGTTGTTGCTGTTAAGTACCATCGAGTTGGTTCCGATTCATAGGGATCTTGTATAGGCAGCAACTTGGTGGTTAGCAGTTCAGTGCTTATCTTACAGTGCCACACCAAGGTCTTTGTATAAGAGGGAGTAAACAGTAAATCACAAGTCCACATGGAGCTTTATTTAGCACCTACTATGAAGAGTGAGGTACCATGCTTATTTGGTTGTTCTTGATTGTGTTGAGTGGGCTTTACTGTAGATACAATAAGCTATGGTTGTAAATGCTCAGTTACTAACCAAAAGGTCAGCAGTCCCAACCCACCCAGTAACTTCATGGGAGAAAAAAACCTTACTGATCTATACCATAAAGATTTCAACATAGGAAACGGTAGGGGCTGGTTCTATTCTGTCCCACAGACACTGTAAGGCAGAATAGACTCAATGGCACACAGTAACAACAATTCTTTTTTCTTTTCTTTTTTTTAAATGTTTTATTGTGAATCATGTGCTTAGTTTTACATTCATCCTATTATATATTGTTTCATTGCCATGGTTACAATCCCTTCCATGCATCATTAACCAACCAAAGGGTATACCCTACAAGCCTGCCCCCCAATCCCCGGTGGTCAGCACACAGCCCCTCTCCCTCTCTGGGTCTAAAGTCCCCAGCCGCTCCATCTCTCCACATTAGGCCTCTGCCTCCATCTCTAGCGTCACTGTTTCTCTCGGCACTCTGCTCTTCTCCCTTGATGGTCCCGGGAACCTCCATTCCTAGACTGCAAAGTCAATCACTCCCCTCCTTTTGCTACAAAATGTTTACCTTTACATTTCCAACCATCACAGCCAGTCCTGATAACAATTATTCACTATTGTATCACAAGAGACCTATCCTCATCTCCTTTCATCAGCCCTGCCCAGACAGATTGGATACTACTCAGTGGAGATTCTACCTTGCTCCACACCCTCGGGATCTAGGCTCCCTCTTGAAAGCTTGTAAACCAGTCACTTCTTGCCTCTGTAACCTCCCCACTTTGGGTGGCCAATGTCTATCCCTGTCTACTCTGTGTATGGCAGGGGTAGGAATGATCCTCGCTGTAAAGGTTTGTTCCCTCTTTTGAGCTACTGCTTCCATAGGTGAAGGTCAAGTTCATCCAATTGTATCACATTACTCTTTTTTTCCTCTTCTTTCTTCTTCTAGTTGAGCTCTGATCACCCAGTCATTGAAACCAGGTCAAGTAGGTATTATCTGCAAGTGTGGGTGTTCTTATGCATATGCCCTCTCTTCTTATATGCTCGGAAGCTTCACTCTCCACTCTAGTCCTCTGTGGCTATGTCACTGACTCTGGGTCCAAGAGTCCCAGGTCTTGCCACACTATTGACCAACCAGGTCTCTACCCGGGCTCACAGGAATGTTGCAGGGCTTAGCTTGCAGCTTCATTGATGTTTCTCCCTCATTTCCCCTTATCGGTGATGAACGTCGTCACCAACCAGAGCGTGTATTCCCATTGAGCCTTAGTCTTGGAAGGCAGTTTGCACTGAGGGGAGCCGACCACTTGCCTTGATGTCTCCTGGGAGAGCAACTTGCTTGTTCTTGTAGTAATCAGACTGCCGTTATTGTTTTGTATTTTTCCCGTCAGTCCGTCTTTCAAGGGGTATATTCAGTTCTTCTAGTCGCTCCAGGCTGGTCTGCTTGTCCTTTCAAGCGGAAATTTCCCAGCGCAGAAGATTCTGGATGCAGTTCAGATGTGGTCTTATGTAATGTAGAGGCTCCGCAGGAAGCCTCCTTCACTGGGCACGTTGTAGCCTCATTTTAGGGATTCCAATCAGTTACAGGCAGAAGATGGACTTGCAAGCTTTCCATGGTGATCTTTCTGGCTATTCCTTTCTCTCCCCCTCAAGTGTCTATTTTATAATGATATGCCAGGGAAACCAAGATTCAAAAGACAGCCAAGCAACAATTCTTTTTACAGAAGCAATTTGCCAGGCATTCATTCCATGGAACAACTAGGTGGATCTGAACTGCCAAACCTTTGGGTTAGCAGCTATGTTAGGTTACAGTATAAGACTGAATAAAAAAGTACCCTAATAAATCTATATTGGCCACCTTCCCTCGTTTCTTCAGTTACTAACACATCAGACATATCTATATTATGCTAGACATGGTGAATACTGAGCCACAAGGGTATCCTTACCAAACATGATACCCTTCTCCAGCAACTGGTCCCTCCTGACAATATGTCCGAAGTATGAGAGATGAAGTTTGGCCATCTTGGCCTCCAAGGAACACTCTGGCTGCACTTCTTCCAAAACTGACCTATTGATTCTTTTGGCAGCCCATGGCACTTTCAATATTCTCCACCAACACCATAACCAAAAGCATCAATTCTTCTATGGTCTTCCTTATTCACTGTCCAGCTTTTGCATGCATATGAGGTTACTGAAAATACCATGGCTTGGGTCAGATGCACCTTAGTCCTCAAGCTGACATCTTTGCTCTTCAACACTTTAAAAAGGTCTTATGCAGCAGATTTGCATAATGCAACATGTCATTTGATTTCCTGACTGCTGCTTCTGTGAGAGTTGATAGTTGATCCAAGAAGAATGAAGTCCTTGACAACTTCATTCTTTTCTCCATTGATCAGCATGTTGTTTATTGGTCCAGTGGTGAGGATTTTTGTTTTCTTTACATTGAGATGTAATCCATACCGAAAGCTGTGCTCTTTGATCTTCATCAGTAAATGTTTTAAGTCCTCTTCACTTTCAGCATGTAAGATTCTATCATCTGCATACTACAAGTTGTTAATGAGTCTTCCTCAAATCCTGATGCCACATTTTTCTTCACATAACTCAGCTTCTTGGATTATTTGCTCAGGATACAGGTTGAATAAACGTGGTGAAAGAATACAACGTTGTCTCACATTTTTTAAATTAAAACAAAACATGCAAAGATCTGGAATCAGAACACCAGAAAGGAAGAGCATGCTCAGCATTTCTCAAGCTGAAGAAACTGAAGAAAAAATTCAAGCCTCAACTTTCATTATATTGAAAGATTCTCTGGGAAAATTATTGAATGATGCAGAAAGCATCACGAAAAGATGGAAGGAATACACAGAGTCACTGTACCAAAAGGAAATGGTTAATGTTCAATTGTTTCCAGAGGTAGCATATGATCAAGAGCCAATGATACTGAAGGAGGAAGTGCAAGGTGCATTGAAGGAATTGGCAAAGAACAAGGCACCAGGAATTGATGGAATAAAAATTGAAATCTTTCAAGAAAGTGAGGCAGCACAGGATGCACTCACTCATCTCTGCCAAGAAATTTGGAAGACAACTATCTGGCCAACTAATTGGAAAAGATCCATATGTGTGCCCAGTCCAAAGAGAGGTGACCCAAGGGATTATGGAAATCATCGGATAATCTCTTTTGATATCCCATGTGTGTAAAGTTTTACTAAAGGTAATACAGAAATGGCTGCAAGCATATATTGACAGAACTTTCAAAGGTCCAAGCTGGATTCAGAAGAGGCCGAGGAATGAGGGTCATCATTGCTGATGTTCGATGGATCTTGGCTGAGAGCAGAAAATATCAGAAAGATGTTTTCCTGTGCTTTATTGACTACACAAAAGATTTCAATTGTGTGGATCATGACAACACTGCAAAGGATGAGTATTCTGGAACACTTAATTGTGCTCATGAGGAATCTGTACCTAGACCAAGAAGCAGTTGTTCGAACAGAACACGGGAACACTGAATGTTTTAAAATTTAAAACGGTGTACGACAAGGTTGTATTCTTTCACCATACGTCTGCTCTAGAAGGACACTTTTTCTACTAGGTTACATGTAGGCTAGCTGGGGCTTGGAAAGGAGTACTGAAATAACAGTCCCTAAAAGTCTTGCTTGCTGAAAGCAAAGAGGACTTAAAATACTTACTGATGAAGATCAAAGACCATAGCCTTCAGTATGGACTGCACCTCAACATAAAGAAAACAAACATATTCACCACCGGACCAATAAATAACATCATGATAAATGGAGAAAAGATTGAAGCTGTCAAAGACTTCATTTGGCTCAGATCAACCATCAGCACTTATGGAAGCAGCAGTCAAGAAATCAAACATTGCATTGCATTTAACAATTCTGCTGCACATGAACTCTTTAAAGTATTCAAAGCAAAACAGTCAGTTTGAGGGTTAACGTGTGCCTGATCCAAGCCCTGGTATTTTCAATAACATCAAATGCATATGAAAGTTGGACAGTGAATAGGGAAAACTGTAGAACAATTGATGCATTTGAGTTATGGTGTTGGAGGAGAATATTAAAATCACCGTGATCTGCCAAAAGAACACACCAATCTGGTTGGAAAGTACAGCCGGAATGCTCCTTTGAAGCCAGGATGGCCATCTCCTACTTCAGACATATTTTCAGGAGGGACCACTCCCTAGAGAAGGATATCATTCCTGGTAATGTGGAGGGTCAGAGAAAAAGAGGAAGACCCCCCAATGAGATGGATTGGCTCAGTGGCAGCAGCAAAAGGCTCAAATGTAGCAACAATAGTGAGGTTGGCACAGGATCAGGCAATGTTTTGTTCCATTGTGCATAGGGTTGCTCTGAGTCGGTACCAGCTCGATGGCACCTAACAACAACAACAACAAAGACTGAAAAGAACCTGAGCAACTATGAACAGGAAGCGTCTTTGATTCAGGGAAGATTCTAATGAGCCAAAATATACACACTTCTGCTACAGAAATTTTCTTTTCCCGATCTTTTTTTAAACACAATCATACCACAACACATAACTTGTCATTTTTGTGCTAAGAGAAAGCATTCAGAGACTGTATTTCCCCCAAATGAATCTATTTAGGATGCACAAAGAATATAGGTTTATTTCTTGAGAACTAGCATTCAACTATTAAAAATAGCATTGTTACTGCGTCTACAACAAACATTCAAAAGGGCTCTAAATTGTGCTTAGGTACAATTACCTTAATGTCAATTGAGATTTTATGATACAACTGTGAGGCACTTTATTTTTAAGGCAGCTTAACCTGCCTCATTCTTAAGAACAGACATTTCAATTTTAAGTATAAGGTTCTCAATAAGATGATTAAGCTATGCTCAGCAGTTTCTTTAAATATTTAAGAGAATTTTCATCATCTAAATCTTTACGGTAACAACACTGCCAAGTGTGGATCTGGGTTTTATTCCCCCTTTCCTTCTGTTATCAGGAGTAAGAAGTACTCTCCGAGGATGGGAATGAGAAGGGGGTGGCCTCAACCATTGAAAACTGCTACCAGGCAACTTAAAACCAAAGCAATTGATGGCCATTCAAACTGATGCTCTATTTTTGCAAATGCCTAGCAGGTGCCATTCTAAATGGTCAATTTGTATGGTTGATGTGGACTTATTGTTGTTGTTAAGGGCCATCGAGTCAGTTCTGACCCATAGCAGTCCTGTATAGGGTTCCGAGGAGCAGCTGGTGAGCTTGAACCACCAACCTTGTGGTTGCAGTTCAGAGTATTAACCCACAGTATTAACCCACCAGAAGTCCTGATATGGACTGCTAACTCCAAAATTGGCAGTTCGAACCCACCAGCAGATCTGCGGGAGCAAGACATGGTAATCGGCTTCCATGATGATTGTTGTTGTTGCTATGTGCTGTTGAGTCCATTCGACTCAGGAACCGTGTATAAGGTTTACAAGGAACAACCATTGAGTCTGAACCGCTAGAATGATTGTTGCTGTTGTTAAGTGTTATTGAGTCCGTTTGACTCAGTGACCTTGTATAGGGTTTCCAAGGAACAACTGTTGAGTGTGAACCACTATAATGATTACAGCTTAGAAAACTCTGTGCGGCCACTGTGCTTTGTCACATGTGGTCGTTAAGAAATGTCAGCTCTGCGTCACTTAAACAACAGCAACATACGCATGATTTTCTCAGCACTAGCAGCCTTAGTATTGCCATAACCAGGAACGAGGCAGCAGATGGTCCAGATGCTCATGTTACGAAGTCAGCAGAGTAACTGCCCAGCGCACCTCAGAGCCTGCCATTCATTCTGTAGTAGTGAGTGAGGCACTCAGGGACTCTGCTCACCTGCCCAACACAGGCTCTTGTCTGAGCAGAAGACTTTTAAGCTACATCATCAGAAAAGGGTGTCCTAGGCATCTCAAACAGTGAGAAATCGTGATGGCCAAGTGCCCAGCTTACACCCTGACCTAATGTCTCCTTATTGAAGAGAATAGACTTTAACATCTTTTATCCTGAAAGCATTGAGTAGATGTACACAATTAGCATTTTGTACATTTGAAAGATAATGGAAGTGTACCACTGAGAGCTTGAATGGCACCAGTCAAAGTCATCACCACTTATTTGCTTGTCCTACTGTGGTGGTTTGTGTATAGCTGTGAGGCTGGAAGCGCCTCCAGGAAGACTAGGAAGAAAGACCTGGCAATCTGTTTCCAAAAACAAGCCAAGGAAAAGTCTTTTGGATCACAACAGAATAGTCCAGCATAGTGCTGGACAATAAACCCCTATGTTGAAAGGTTCTCCAGAGAATCGATGTTAGCAACAACAGGCATGAATATACCAAGGGTTATATGTGGTCTGCCATCTACATGGAGCAACTAACAACAGAAAAGCCGATGTTAACAAAACCAAAAACTGCCTTTTGACATCTAACTAAATAATACAAATTCTCTACAATTCATTCAAACACAAACCCACTACTATCAAGTGAATTCTGATTCACAGAGACTCTACAGAGGGCAGAATGGAACAGCTCCTCAGGGCTTCTGAGCCTTATGGAAATCTTATGGTAGTAAATAACTTCATCTTTCTTCCTCGGAGCAGCTGGTGGGTTTGAACTGCTGACCTGTGGTTAGCAGCCCACCAGGGCTCTTTTCTAATTCACTGTTGTTGTTAAGTATCATCGATCAGTTCTGACCCATAGCAACTCTGTATAGCATTTCCGAGGAGCCACTGGTGAGTTTGAACTGCCAACCTTGCAGTTCAAACGGCTTTGCAGTCTGGCCCATTAACCTACAGTGCTACACCAGGACTCCACACCAATTCATTAGGGAGATGTTTATTGGCTGCCTATGATATGAGTCGGTTCCGACTCCACGGCACATAACAACAACAACAACGATAAGTCCTGGTGCGGTGCTGTGGGTTAATGTGCTAGATTGCAAAGTCAGTTTAAAACACAAGGTCAGCGATTCAAGCTCACCCAGCTACTCCTCGGAAACCTTATACAGGGTCACTATGGGTTGGAACTGGCTCGATGTCACTTAACAACAATGATTAGCTATCCTGTGTCCTGAAAGCCAAATACAGACACATGATAAAACATAATGTAAAAGAAGGATCTTGTGCAAATTACAGTCTGGTAGAGGAAATGGATATACAAATCTGAAACTGCAAAGTACAAAAAGAATCACTGAGAACTACATGAAGGCTCTGTCAGGAGACTCACTTAGACTGGCTGGGTTACAGAGTAGCTCTCAGGGGAAGTGACAATTTCCCAAGAGAAGAGTCTGGGCTAAACCACCCACCATATTCAGGACATAATGTAGACCCTCAAAAGCAATAGTTAAACAGAGGAAACAGTTCAGCCAGTCATAGTTATAAATGCACAGATGGGTTTTCTTAGTTCTCTTTCCTGCATTAACGATGGTACCTGGCATTGGGAATGCGCCTACTGGCTGTCAACGCCCTGGAGTCCTCAGAGGCAGCAAGCTGGTCGCCCTGGGCGCTGGTG
This sequence comes from Chrysochloris asiatica, assembly GCF_000296735.1. Taxonomy (NCBI): domain Eukaryota; kingdom Metazoa; phylum Chordata; class Mammalia; order Afrosoricida; family Chrysochloridae; genus Chrysochloris; species Chrysochloris asiatica. Next base: position 10,890,693 of record NW_006408583.1, on the reverse strand, counting down.
GATGTTCTCAAGAGCCACTGAATTGGTTCCAATTCATAACAAGTTGTAAAGTATTTCCAAGGAACGACTGGTGGGTTTGAACCACAGACCTCAGGGTTAGCAGCCCAGTGTTTGTCCAAAGCATCACACCAGGACTCTGCCTGGGTTGCTGCTGTTGTTAAGTGTTGTCAAGTCAGTTCTAACTCAGAGCAACCCCGTAAAGGGTTTCTGAGGAGCGGCTGGTGGGCTCAAACTGCCGACCTTGTGGTCTAGTGTTTATCCTACACTAGCACCACACTGAGACTCCAAGTTTGTTAATCAAGTCACTTTCCCTACAACATGATAGGTATGTCTTCAAAACTCATAATGTAAGCAAGTTCAAATCTATAAAAAATGAACATTAATAATAATTACAGCCAAAATTTACTTCACTTTATACTATATGTGGGAGATTATGCTGAACTCATATGTCATCTCACTTAATCCTCATCATTAATTTATTCTCTTTATAACTGAGAAAACTGAGGCTTTGAGTGGTTAAGTAACTTTACTGAGGTCATGTGCATGCCAGTGTTGCATGGAGGCAGTCTGACCCTGCAACCTTACATTTGGGAATTATTAATTTTATTAATTACTAATTAATTGCATTAATGTTAAAAATAACCAGTTTTAATTTATTACATAAAGTCCCACCAACTGTTCCTCTGCACACCTCATACCCGGCCCTCCACCTTCCATGTGCACAGCCATCAAACGCAGCTCCTTGCTGAATATCTTAAATACCCTTCTCATTGCTCCCCCGCCTACACGATCATTCTTCTAAAATTCATCCATCCAATTAACTCTTAAGGAGCTCTGGTAGCGTAGTGGTTACGAATCGGGCTGCGAACCTAAAGGTCAGCGGTTCGAAACTACCAGCTGCTCCGCGGGAGAAAGATGAGGCTTTCTACTCCCGTAAGGATTTACACCCTCGGAAACCCTGTACAGGGTCGCTATGGGTCGGAACCGACTCGACGGCACGTAACAACAACAACAAATTAACTCTTAGGATACTGAGCTTCTCAGAACACAGCCTTCTGGATGTCATCACTACACTTTCAAATTTCAGTAGTACGCGAGTACCTGAAAAATGAAGGTCCAATTTGTAGTTGGGTGCTCACAAGCTCCGTCCTACGCACAGCTCTCCGGAAGCCCACAGCTGCCACGCCCACCACTTTCTCAGTTCCCATTGGCTCTGTATGTGCGGCCGCCACATTCTTTCTCCTGCTCAGGAACCTACTCATTCACCAAATCACAACACAAGTGTGACATATGCATCTCATTACCCTATTCCAGTCCCTCTGTAACCCCCGCCTGTCCCCAAACCCTAAACATTTAAAGAACATCCAATTCACTGGGTTTTTTTGACATTTTTTTTCTTATCAACGCATTGAACTTTCTACACGTGCATATCTTTCTTTGTACCCATACAAAAACTCACAGATGGCAAGAACCACCACCATGTATCCTTGATCCCCCCCCCCCCCGCCCCAGGGTTCAAACTCCAAACATATACATCAAAAAAATATCTAGAATAAAAAAACACCTTGCACTCACTTAAAATATGTATACTTCCTGTGAGACTGGAAAATTTTTTCATGTCTGCTTTGTCCTTGCCCATCAGATTACAAGTATATGTCTGAGGGGTGCCAACCCATATTTTACTTATGCCCGTAAACTGGTTAAATAACTTGGCTTTGCAGGAACGTCACGGTATGGTGGAGAGAAAAATAATGTTTTATCATTATCTTAGCATTTGAAATCGGTTTTAAAAAAGCGTATCTAGTTGCACATCAGGACTCACATCATTTCTATGTTACGATCACACTAAGACCGCACACATCTGTCAGTATGTCGCTCTGTGGTGACCTGCGTGTTGCTGGGATGCTGGAAGCTATGCCACTGGTGTTTCAAACAGCAGTAGGGTCTCAGCAGACATGTCTCTGGCATGTGCACATGTCTCAGCAGATCTTCCAGATTAAAAACAGTCAAGGAAGAAGGAATGGAGTCCTGGTGTGGTACTGTAGGGGTTGGTGATTCAAACCCACCAGCCTCTCCTTGGAAACCCTGTACAGGGACGCTATGAGTTGAAACCAACTAGACAATACTTCACAACAAAAACTGGAAGAGTGGTCTGCTTCTGAGGGATTAACCCCTGAAAGCCTTATGAATAGCATTGAAACACTGCCTGATATACTGCCAGAAGATTAGCCCCTCAGATTTGATGGCATTATCTACAATCAATGCTCCTGGAAAAAACAGCCAAGAAATCAAGTGATATATTGCACTGGAGAAATCTGCTGCATAGATCTCTTTAAAGTATTAAAGAGAAGAGATGTCAGTTTGATGACTAAGGTGTGCCTGACACATGCTATGGTATTTTTAATAGCCTCTATGCATGTGGAAGCTGGACAATGAATAAGAAACAAAGAGAAGACCTGATGCATTCGAATCGTGGTGTTGTAGAGAATACTGAAATACCATGGACTGCCAGAAGAATAAACAAATCTGTTTGGAAGAAGTAAAACCAGAATGGTCCTTGGAAGTGAGAAAGAAGAAAACTTCATCTCACATATTTTGGACACGTTACCAGGAGGAACCAGTCCTTGGAAAAGGGCATCAAGCTTGGTAAAGTAGTTGTTAAATATCATCAAGTTGGTTACAACTCACAGCGCCCCTGTATAGGGTTTCCAAGGAGCACCTGGTGGGTTTGAACTGCTGATGGTGCCCAGTGTTAATCCTACAGTGACATACCAAGAATCCTAGTAAAGTAAAAACTCCTTTTTCCGGTCACTGAAAAAGAGGAAACCCCCCTAACGAGATGGACTGACACCTAAAATACTTTTACAGGTAGGAAATAGGCAAACAGCTATGTGGTTGTCCCAAGTTCCATGTCTAAAACCTGACCATCAGTATTTGAACAGGTGTCTTCCAATATCATGGTATAAATCAAAGAGGCAATAGAAAACGGTTAACAGTCTGCCTGAGTGCAGACTCATGTGATGTTGGACAAGTTGCTCAGATGACCTTTGCCTCAGTTTCCTCATCTGTGGAATACAATTAGTAATCATACATTCAACACAATGATGTTGTGGGGATGAAATGAATAAATGCAACAGAATGTCCTCAACGTCAACGTTCTAATGGTTTCTATTGTCATTTAATGTACTCCTTAATCTGTGTGCATATGTGTTTGCAACAGCCATCTCATTAGCCTACTTTAACATTCATATGAATGAGCAAGGTATATTCTCTCTTCACCAAAAATTTCTGAAGAATAAGAGAAATAACTTGGACCTCATGAGTCAGTGATGAAAACTATTCAACATATTTCTTAAACCGTGATAACTAAGATGTGCTTTTACATATGTATGTATGTGTGTGTGTGTGTGTATGTATATATATACATATATATATGTATATATATATATATACATATATATATATACATATATATATATATACATATATA
>NW_006408583.1:10869802-10887103 GCF_000296735.1 Chrysochloris asiatica | reverse complement strand
CACACACACACACATCTATACACACACACATCTATATGGCTTTTAAGACTTCCATCTTTCAGCACGTTTCAAACCTTTTACCCTCCATAAGAGAAATGGATGGAGGATGGAGTCTGGTATGGCTCTGGAGTACTGACTTGTAACTGCAAGGTTGGCAGTTCAAACACACCAGTTATTCCTTGTAAACCCTATTAAGGTGTCACTATGTGTCAGAACGCACTCGGCGACACTCAACAACAAGATGGATGGCTAGATGGCCAGTGTGCGATGCTGGCTGGAAGGTAAATAAAAGCTGAGATTCAGAAAAGATGAACGACCTTACCGGGATCAAGAAAGAATAGAAAGAATAGACTTTTCTAGAACATAACAGTGACTATCAGAACTAAGCCCCCGAGTTTCAGTTTACATCACTTACAGTATCTCTCCAGAGTTTCCTTATCCTCAGGTACACACAACATCGAATAAGCATGGACTGCTATTGTTAGAGGCTTGTGGTGACATCACATACAATGGAATGAAACACTCCCTGGTCCCTGAGCCATTCCCACGATCCGCTGTTGTGGAATGGACTGTTGCACTCCATAGCGTTTTTACTGGTTGATGTTCAGAAATTTCAGATTTCACTAGGCCCTGTTAGGCATCAAAACACCACACAAACTTCCACTGGCAGATGGGTGCACTGGCCTGGAATTGACTCTGGGTCTCCAGTGTTGGAAGATGAAAATTCTCCCATGGAAACCTCCATGCACAAATAAAGCCCATAGCTGTCGAGCTAGGACCCACGCACAGTGACCCTACAGGGCACAGCAGTACCGGCTTGGTCAGGTTTCTGAGGTTGTAAACTTTAAGTAAGGGCAGAGTGCCCCAGAGTCGGCTACGAATCATAAAGACCCTGCATAGGATTGCCAAGGCTATAAATCTGTACAGGTGCAGAACGCCTCCTCTTTCTCCTGCAGAGTGGCTGGTAGATTTGAACAGCTGGCCTTGTGGTTTTGCAGCCCAACTCGTAACCGACTACACTCCCAGGGCTCCTTGTATGTGAATTGTTGTTGTTGTTAACTGCTGTCAAGTCGATTCTGATCCATAGCGACCCTGTATAGGGTTTCTGAGGAGCAGCTGGTGAGCTTGAACCACCAACCCTGAAGTTCAAATGGCTTTACAGTCTGGCGTATTAACCCACAGCGCCACACCAGGACTCCTGTATGTGAGTAAACAGTCTTCTTTTTCTCCCATGGAGTGACTGGTGGGTTTGAACTGCCAACCAAGTGGTTAGCAGCCCAATACTTAACCCAAGGCATCACCAGAGCCTCTGAAGCACAAATACAGACAATCTATATCCTTTCTCCATGTTTCGTTAGATGGAGGAATTGAATGGCTAAGTAAATGGCTAAAGTAGGTTCATTACTCTTCCTCTGTGCTGGACATAATTAACACTCAAAGGAATGACAACATCTGTGTGACCCCGACCCCTGGTAGAGTGACCAGAACTCTCAGGGACCAGTGTAAATAAATACCCTTATAAACTATAGCCTCTGAAACATTGGAAGAATGACTAAAGAGTGGAGAATAAATGAGACAGGACAGAAATATTTAAGATAATTTTCCACTTTCTTTTATACTGAAAATAAGAAGGAACTTCACAAAAACTGTGGCAACAAGGAATTAAAAGATCATGAAAATTTTCCATGAATTTTTTGAAGCCCCTTCATACATGTCTTACTTGTTTGGCTCTACACATTCTAGAATGACTTAGTAAAATTTTAGCTCCAAGAAAAGGGATCCCTGGACAACTGAGTTTGGGAAATGTAACATATTCTAGACGCCTTTTGGCAATACAATGCTCATTAGCATAAAAACATGGGGCTGTTTTAGCCAAGTTTTCCCCAAACTCCTTTGATTTTTGTACCTTTTACAAGTGTTAACATTTGTCAGTATTTCATAGAATAAGTGCTTTGTGGAACACCTGAGGGAACACAGGCTTGGCCACATTCTTACACTCTGTTTTGGGCTTTTTCATCCTCCTTTTCTTCTTTGGCGTAAAGAATGTCATTCTGACATTTGGCTTTCTGTCCACTAAGATTTAGAATCATTCCCTCCCCAGGTCTGAGAGACTACAAAATCAAGTAAGAAATTTGAACCAAAGCTGTAGCCAGAGAATTACCAGCAACATACACTCCATATGAGGATACAATGTTGCTCCATTCCTAAGAGTTCCTCAGATTTCTATCTGTGGGAAGATCCATTCTGCTCAAAGGGAAGGTTGTAAATCAGTATCCAAGCTCTCCCGTAACTAGAGTGAGATGGGGTTAATCCCACAGAGGGCAAAACAAACACATAAATATTCTAAGGTGGTTTCATATGGCCTCACAACCTGACCTAAAGTAAGAGCAACGGCAAGCATATCCTAATACACTCTAGATTTATGGGAATGGGCCTTAATCAATGAAACCTTACCAATAGAACTTTACAAAAGCACAAGATGAGAACGATCATGACACTTTAATGAATGATCTACTTCAAGGTAAGTGTTTTATACTGGAAGTACCACTGTCCATGGCTTGCTATATGTATAAACAGAGCATATGGAAGACAAGAAGAAACTACTCAGAGGGTGGAAGCTCTTTTAATGTATGTGATTTTTCTTGCACCTTTGGGTGCCAAAACATTACAATAAACATAATTTCTAAGGTGGGAAATGAATGTTTTCAGAAAGTCACAAAAGTCACAAAAAGGAAGCACAGTATTCCTTCTCTCAGGGTCCAGCTCTGACCACTACACCACAATGGGACACTGTGCTGTGATCAGGTGCCAATGAGTCGATACCAACTTATGGCGACCTTATGCACAGCAGAATGAAACACTGACCGATCCTGGGCCAACCTCACTATTGCCACTAAGCAGACAAAAAAACAGTCCTATGGTGCCAACTCCAATTTTTGTTCTAACAGATCCCTCCACAAACTTTCCGTACATTGTTGTTTTTGTAAGGTACTTTTTTGTTTTTAAATCAGAAACTCAAAATATATGGGGCAAAGGTAACAGAGAAAAGGGAAAGCAGAGTGATGTGTTTGTCAGCATCATTCAATATGCCTTATCAGAGAGCCAATCTTCCTACTCAGCTGGTAACAACAAATTCAAGACGCTAATTGACTGGGGTCAAGAAGTGCCTCATGAAAAAAATCTGATTAATGATAATCTGGGATAACTGAGCTAAATAAGGAATATCTAATTATACCTGGAAACTTCTTACTATCACTGCTATCTATAAACATGACATTATTTATTCAAGTTTGTATTTGTCACCGGAATGTTATAAATATATATGGATATACAAACTGCAAATCAATAGCATCTTTATAAATATTTTAAGTACCATTATTTAGCAATTATGTGGGATTCTTCATGGGCCAACACTATACAATTTTTAACATGCCAATAAGCCCATTAAGCATATTTATGGTGACAGTTATTAAGTTCAGGGAGTTTCATCCAAGAAATATAGTTCAAAAAGAAAAAAACCAAACCTTGTAGTGCATTAGGAAAGTAATGAGGACAACCAGGCCTTGAAAACACACCCAGAACCTACAGATAAGTCTTAGAACCCATGAGGAAAATATGCAAGTAATAACACATGATCTGCAGCTGTTCATATGACACAGAAGCTGTATTACTTACTAGATGTCATCTTGGAAACATCATTTAGATCTAAGCCTTAGTTTCCTTCATTTGCCTGCATTACATGTGAAATTGCATACAAAGATAAGTGGCAAGCTATTTATTATCTTTTCAAAGAAATAAGTAATTTGCATAATTTAGTAAAAACCAAAATTTCTTAGTGATAGGTGAAATAATGGTTTAATTCTGAATTGCATGGATCAAGTCCAAATATTCTGTAAACATTATCTTACTTTTTCATAATTATACCTTATCTACTCTGAATGATACACAATAACTGATGTGCTTCTGTGATATATTTACTCCTGAAATGACATGTTCACTGATAATTTTGCCTCTTTCTTAGATTCAGAATAAAAAGTAAATTCTTAAACTAAAGAGACTCACACACAAGCTGCAAGAAAGATAAAGACCCTCAAAAAACTGGAGATAGATGTAAGATCTGTATCTCTAGGTCACGTAAACACATAGGCAATATGTTTATCTGCTAATCCCAAAGGCTAAGGAAGAAAGGCCTGGAGACTGACTTTTGAAAACTCAGCAACTGACCACCCTGAGGAGCACAGCTTTAGGACACATGGGTCACCATAAGTCACAATCAACTTCATGACAAATGAGTCAGACTTTGAATCCTAAATATGCATTTCCATCTGGATCAAACACCACCTGTGAAAAACTATACAATCATCTAATGATTACAAACAGCTCCAATTTCAGACAATGTCATTTCTAAAAAATACCATCTTAGAAATTTCTTTAAAGAGCAGGAGTTAACAATTAGGGCTCTGGTGACATCGTGTATCGAGCACTCAGCTGCTCTGTACAAGACAGATGTGGCAGCCAGCTTCCATGCAGAGACAGGCAAAGCTTGGAAACCCTGTGGAGCAATTCTCCTTTGCCTATGAGATCACTGCCTGAGTTGGAATCAACCTGAGGAGCAATAAGGGGTTTGGGAGTTAAAGGCTGAAGTTTGAAACCCAACTTCCAGCCATTTAGGAACTATGCAAATTGAGTTACTTTATATCCTATTTGAGTTTCAGTTTCGTCATCTGCAGCATGGGAAGAACAAGATTAAATGAGATAATGTGGGTAAAGCCCAAGGCACTGAAGGCCGCTATCATTATTCCAATGTCGGGTCAGGGCTATTCCGCCTCTGAGAAGCAAATTACATCCTATACCATGAGACTGTGGTTTTCGAATTAACAGTCAGCACTGCATGGGCCCCAGTGCAGACATTTTTTAACTCTAATCTTTGTTTATAGAAGAAGTAAATAATCCAAACAAAGAACATTCCAGTATGCAGAGCTGATGGTTACATGATAAGGCGGGTCCTGGCACCAATACCAACACTGGCCATCTATTAAGGTGAAAACACGTAACTTTGATAATGAAGCTGTCTCCTGATTTATAGACGCGAGGCTGTTTCGACTTTTGGGATTCAGAGCCAACCAACATCTAGAGAAAAGCGGAGGGGGAATGGGAAGAAGGAAGAAGAGAAGAAGAATCTATGCAGGTCAAATTTAAAGAAGATTCTAAGCTTGAAACCTTAAAGCTGTTCATGAAAGGAAGCAGTGTTTTCAGTTCACAGAGTAAACTTTTAAAAGAAAACCAGGAAGGTTCCAAGTCCTATACCAGCAACAGTTACATTACACACACACACACACACACACACACACACACACACAAAAGTCATATACATTTTCCTCCCCCACCGTCCCCCCAAAAAATAAAAAAATTCCTGCTGCCATCCATTGCGACTCATAGCACATGTTCCCCTAAACGTCCACTTTTAATCTCAGTGCCAAGAACTTCAATCAGGTCATTTGAATTGCCTCTAAGCACTGAAATACCACTAACATTCCAAGCAGAACACCATTTCTTAAGCTGCGAGGCCATATTCTGTTTTGGTAGGTTTGTAGGGTAGTCACAGATACACAAAATTTCATTAATTACATTCACAATCTCTCTCAGGTATTCTGAAGGACTGCACCTAGAAAACACTTCCCCCAATACACACAGGCAGTGGGGCTTTCTGGTGGCTCTTTTCACTTTTATTCAAAAGAATTTCCATGCAGACAAAAAGACAAAAAAAACAAAAAAAGCCACTTGAAAAAATTGATCCCAAACTTTCCCCATTAAAATTTGGAAGAAAATTGCAGATTCTTCCAACCTTTTTAAATAATCAAAAGCGTGTAGATTTACAAATACATGCTGGATTTCACAAACTTCTTAAATGTGTAACAGTTTTTGGAAAAGTCACAGAAATATCTGAGAGAAGGTGCAGGCCACCCACTAAGCTTTGGATAGGACCTCAAAGGACCTTTACAAGGACATCATCATTTATCAAGAAACATCCTGGACAGAACACACTTCTTTCCCTGTGACTGATCTTGATCCCATGCTCAAGCCCAATGAACTGCCGGCTCTTTCCTATGTAAGTCTCATGATTTCCTGCCCCTGCCAGCCCAGATCCAAAGAAGTGGCCTCCCAGATAAAATATTCCTTGCCTTCTGGACAAGAAGGGACTTTTCTCCTATGAAGACCTTCCAGAAAAATGTATTCAGACATTCTGTGTTGTCCTTGCTTCTTTTTCACTTAGCACTGCATTTTTATATATGTATACATATTTTAATTTTGCAGCAATAGCTCCTCTCTCTTTAGTCTACAAGCCTCTTGAGTGCAGTGTGTCTGTTTCCTTCTTGTTTGCTTTCTATACAACACAACATACTTATATAGCAGACCCCCAATAAATACTTAGGGAGGTAATAGAAAGACCTAAGTTGCAGGTAGCATTAGTGTCATGCCAAAGACAATCACATATATTCTCCTATTCACAGAGACTGAATTGATGGGAGTTTTCCAAAGCAGAGCTCCACTTACATGGTAGTTAACTAAGACAGTAACAACCATGACAAACTCCCAGGAACCAGACCCACCGCTATTAAGTCGAATTCTGATGCACAGGGACCCTACAGAGAACAGGGGTACTATCCATCGGGCTTCCAAAACTCTAAATCATTTCCAAGGTCATAAATAAGAAGGACTCTCCCCTGGTGGTGCAGTGATGAAGTGCTTGGTTGTGAACCAGAAGGTAGTTGGGCGGTTCAAACCCACCATCTGCTCGATGGGAGAAAGATATAGCAGTCTGCTTGTTGAAGTTTTACAGCCTTAGAAAGCACTGTGGAGCACTTCAACTCTGTCCTACAGGGTGGTCACTAAGTCAGAATCAACTAGAAGGCACTGGGTCAATCTTATGGAAGCATACTGACGCATCTTTCTCCCGCAGAGGGGTTGGTGGGTTCCACTGTATCTGAGCACTTAGTTGTGCACAAACAGGGCTCCTAAACAACCTTGTCAGTGCTTTATAATGATACTTCACCACCAAAGAGAATGCAGATTCTAGAAACATTCTTAGGCATAGGTAACAAATAGCTTTTTTCCCTCTTAGGAATTTAAAGTCTAGTGAGAGAGGTCAAACTGATGCCTGATCATGTAATATCTCAACACTACAGTAAAGGTTTACCTTTGACCCATTTCCAGCACATAAACCAATTTCTACATTCAGCTGTAATACCTAAAACGATGCTTGCTTCTCTATCTGTTCAACAGGTGCTATCTTCTGGGGGAGACATTTTGAACTTGAGCATCATAGACATTTTCCAGCCCAACAGTCAAATCTGAAATAGCTTTTAGCTTGTAACATCCCTACCACACACAGGAGAAAGATGAGGCTTTCTGCTCCCGTACAGATTTACAGCCTTGGAACCCCTGTACAGGGTCGCTATGAGTCGGTTCCGACTCCACGGCACATAACCACCACCACATACTTGGGTAACTGTAGATTCAATCATCAACATGTAATTCAGCATGCGAAGCAAAAATAGAGACATACTGCTTCATCTCTTCCCACTGTACAAAATGACACCATTCTTGTTTACCTCTCACTACACATCTTTCAAACAACTATCCTTTATCTGTTTTATTTCTGCCATGCATGTGTTGGGTTGGATGACTGAAAAAGATTCCCTTAATTTCTTCCATACTTAAATAAATTTATCACTTTATTACCAGTATACATCCCCCACAATGCCATTTTTACCATATCCTTCCACAGATCCAAACCCTCATTAGTTTTTCACTGCCCAGGGACCCCAATCAGAACACGCTACAATAACTTCCCTCAACAGTTCTCAAAGAACAGCTTTCTTCCATGTTTCCTGTGCCCATGGAAGAGTCTACTTCCCAAACCTGTAGATGCTCCACACACTTTCACCTCCGCACTTAGAAATGCCCTCTTGTCTCCACAGCTCCTCTCCTCCACTAACACTGTTAATATCTAGCACAGATCCCACCTCGGTCAGGAAGCTTTGTTTCAAAGGGAGCCAGCCATCTGTCTCTGGTCCCTTCTAGTCTAGCTCACTTCCACACTTCAGTCCTCAAATTCTAACGATAAATTTCAACTTGTTGATGGGTCATGTTGGCAAATGTCCTATGACCATTTCTCCTAGGGCTCCTGCTCTGCAGTCCTTGAGGGCAGGAAGCAAGCCAATATCTCTAATCTTCAGCAGCAAGGACCTTGCAGACAGAAGTTGCTCAATACATTTCACTGGTACCATTGATGTGACAATCCATGTAGCCTTACCAAGTATTCTGAACAAACAGACTGCTCTGTGAGTATTAATCCAAGGTACAGAAAACCAGGGACAGAATTTGCAACCACTCCAGCACATGGGATAAGCTTTAATGTAAAATGAGAATTAAATCAAAGTTACTAACATGGGTAAAGAGTCATTCTATAAGGCTGCTATAGATTTGTTAGGTTCCGTAGTAAAAAATAAGAAATTCCCAAGCCTGCTAATATTTCTAATATTTCTATTCAGGAAAACAGAAAAATTGTATTCTGGCCAAAGAAAACAGCATTTCAAAGTGGTATCATTTAACTGCTTGAAGGCGAAATCTGTAGAGGGCTTCACACATTTTTAAGAAATAGGGGTAAGGGTAGTGGGTTTTTAACCTGTGTGACTTCCTGACATCTTTCTCACAGTCCAAATTTTGCGTTCTGAAATGAAGGTGAATTTGGGTGTAGAGTATTTCTGAATATTCACATCTGGGTTTAGGTCTTAAGTGAGGTTAGCCCATCTTTGCCCTCTGGTGTCCAATCAATGACTAAACAGACCTGCTTGTACCTCAGCTGCTGGAGGAACTGTTCAGGAACAATTCCTCCTGGCAGGACTGAGAGTCACATCACCATGCCAAGGTCAGGGAGACCTCTGTTCATCAAGGAAGCGCTAGTCACAAAAGCTGTCTTAGAGAAGCTGGCCAGAGTGCCCACTCTTTTACCACAGACCATCAATCATCTTCACTGTGAAGAAATTGTTCAACTTCCTGACCGGGTAGAGAGCCTCCTGCTAGGCCTTCATCCTCCATCCTAGCATCCTTTTTGCCTAGCTGAGAGCTTTTCCTAGAGGGGCAAGAGCCTCTAACAGGGAAGTCTCCTACTTGGTTATGAAAGAAAAGCAAAAAGATCCAGTTAACACCACTATGTGATGAAATGAGGAAATAGAAAGACAGGAAGCACCCCTCTGGGTTGTTTGAAACACTCATCCCAGAGGTGTTTGAAATTCCCTTCCACATAACTTCTTTCTGTTATTACAGAATTCAGGGTATTCTGCCATTGTTGTTGTTGAGTGCAGTGAGTGAGTCGTTTCCAACTCAAAGCGATCCTTTTCAAGGAATGCCTGGTGAGTCTGAACCGCTGACCTTGTGTTCTAATGCTTTATCCCACAGCACCACACCACCAAGTTCAGGAAGTTCACTGATTCTGGACGATGTTTACCACATAGAAAGTCTAAAACTTGGTCAACACCTCTTGCTAGATCGGAAATCAATAGCTGCTAAGTATTTACAGATTTTGAATCATTCTTTTTCCTCTTGTGAAAATATTACAGGATAGGGAAGGAGTATAGGAAATGCTAAGGGAAATAAATTGACCTCCATGTATTATCAGAGTCCCTGGTGGTACAAATGGTTAATGTGCTTGGCAATTAAAAAGAGGTGCCTCTTGGTAGTCTCAAATTGCCAAGCACATTAACCATTTGTACCACCAGAGGCTCTGATAATACATGGAGGTCAATTTATTTCCCTTGGAATTTCCTATACTCATTCCCTATCCTGTAATATTTCCACAAGAGGAAAAAACAATGATTTAAAATCTGTAAATACTTAGCAGCTATTGATTTCCGATCTAGCAAGAGGTGTTGACCAAGTTTTAGACTTTCTATATAGAGAACACCGTGGTGTGGCGCTGTCTACCAACCAAGAAGCACCTTGGAATCCTGGCATGGCGCTGTTAGTTAACATGCCAGACTTCAAAGTCATTTGAACTGCAAGGTTGGCAATTCAAGCTCACCAGCTGCTCCTCAGAAACCCTATACAGGGATGCTATGGGTTGGAACCGACTTGAGAGGACTTAACAACAACAACAAAAGAGGCACCTAAGAAGAAATACCAGGGGACCTACTTCAGAAAAATCAACCATGGAAAACCCTATGGAGCATAGTTCAATTCTGACACCCATGGGTCACCATGAGTTGAAATCAACTTGAAGGTAACTGGCAGATGGTAGACACATATTATCAAGTGTTATCAATGGGTGATGGAGTCCTGGTGTGGCGCTGTGGGTTAATGCGCCAGACTGCAAAGCCATTTGAACTGCAAGGTTGGTGGTTCAAGCTCACCAGCTGCTCCCAGGAAACCCTATACAGGGTCGCTATGGGTCGGAATCGACTCGACGGCACTTAACAACAACAACAATCAATGGGTGACAGAAAGAATCCTCAGTGATTCATGGCCAAAGGTGGTGTTTGGTGCTAAACTGAAGAAACAGAATTTCATACACCACATGTGCTCAGTTTTATATCTTTATAATCATTTTAAATAATCACTTGTACAGATTTCAAAAAAGAAGAGAAAAAAGAAAAATTAAATTAAAAAACAACACATGACCTTTCAGTGGATACGAAATATGAAGATCTCGTTAAAACACTTTTTCCGACCTATACCTTGGACTGTCAGGAAATACCTATTTGTTCTACCGAGGCCAGGAAGAAGGGTAAAATTAAGACACTAAAGATCACTGCAGCTTTTATTTCATATAAAGCTTTCTCAGAAATGCTAATAGTGGGAATCAGTAATTTTATTCTTAACTTACATCTCAAAGTAAAAATATCATGTCCTTTTGCTGCTAAAATAAACAATGATATTTCTTGTATTATACAAATAATACTATTTTACTTAAACAAGTAAAAGGCAACTACATTAAAGCATCTATATACTTGTGTATCGATGTCAGCCAATGATCTACTAAAATACACACTTTAAATTCCATCATCTGTGATCTCAATAAAAATCTCATTGTTGCAATGATATTTATGATGCTAATGCAAATATTCATAAGACTCAAAAATAAATGTGCCACTTTTATTTCTGTTTAAATCCATAAATTAATCTATTGCTCTACCTACCTATGCGCGCACACACACACACACACACGAACGTACACATACAAATACACAACATTTTTAAAAAGGAAACTTGACAAATAGTATCTCCTGCAATATTTAGGTATTTTCTACTGCCTTGAAGTGGTGGGAAACTGGAACGGCTAAAAGTGACTTGGATCATCAAACTGCTGATGTAACCTTCTTGCTTTCAAATAGAAGTGAGCACTTTAAAAAATGGGTTACTTCAACATGTGGAAAATGAAACTGGCAAATTTAAAAAGTTGTTACTGCGGACATAAAAAGCATCATGAGTAATCATCCCCAGGCCACCACACAAACTAATGAGAACCTTTTTCTGCCTCAGTTACTTAAGCTGTTAAATGGGTAATGCTGGCACAGAGCAGCAATGAAGACTATCAAAGGTCAAGAAAACAATAAAGTAGAACTGTGATGGGCAACAATGTAATTAAATAAACAACTGACTGAAGTAACTCGCTACATGATGACAAAGTCACATCAAATAAAACCACTTTGTTGTTTTACATTATACATTTATTTGCCATGCTAGTATAGGTGTGCTCCACAGCTTAAGTATACTATAAAACTTTGATGTTTTAAGGGTTTCTATAAAAACTATTAAGAATGGTTTTATATGAAAACATAACATTATTATTATTATTTGTAATCAAAGAAGAAGAAGAAAAAAAAAAACCCCAAACATTAATTAGTGAGCATTATTTGCCTAGGGATGGACAGGACTGGTATAGAACATAATTAACTTTCTTCATATAAGATACACTTCTTAAAAATAAACTGAATGATGGAATGATGTGTTTATGTGAGTAAATGGTATGGGGTGTTATTTGGTTATTATTGGCCTCTCAAAGTTTTAGAACCTCATTAAAGTAGAGAAGTCTTATGAAGAGGTGGGAGTTAAAACTTCAGAAATTTTCCTAATAAGAGATTTCTTAAGTGTATTTAAATAAAGAGAGAAGTAGAACACTCAGCAGAAAACTAGAATTTTCTTTGAAAGGTACCTGCTTGTAGCAGCGTAGGATAATGATAATGCACTGGACCGCAAGGTCAGCTTGAACTGCAAAGTCGTCAGTTCAAACCCACCAGGTGCTCCTCAGAAACCCTAGACAGGGTCACTATGAGTTGGAACTGACTCAATGGGCATTTAACAACAACAGCAAGTGTTGTTTGGAGTTGTATATGAGCCAGCAATTGGAAAGAACAGTAGGTTGAAGAACTTGAGGTGACTGAGGAGAGGAAAAGGCAGCCATGATGGTGAGTGATCGCAGTTACAGGGAAAGACTGAAAATCATGATCTATGAGTTTCTTGAGAAAAACGTCCTATGGCTTACCAAACTTGTAAGGATTTAAAATGTTAGGTTATTATTACATTATTTGTTGGAGCTCCTGTCATATGAGATGAAAGTTTTAGAATCTGCAAAGGTCCAAAGCTAATAATGCTTTTGTAAAGGTACATAAGCATCACCAGTTTGTAACACAGCGTAATTTTCCAGTGGAAATTTATAATCACTGAGGCTCCATTCAGGGTAACAGGCCCAATAACACACCCTGGCCCAAGCCTTCAGCAAAGCACCAAAAGACAACATGCAGGTCCCCCATTACTCAAGGGCTGGGTGGTGTTCAAGTGATGAGCTACCTTTGTTGTTGTTGTTGTTGTTATGTGCCATCGAGTCGGTTCCGACCCATAGCGACCCTGTACAGGGTTTCCGAGGGTGTAACTCTTTACGGGAGTAGAATGCCTCATCTTTCTCCCGCGGAGCAGCTGGTAGTTTCGAACCGCTGACCTTAAGGTTCGCAGCCCGATTCGTAACCACTACGCTACCAGCGCTCCTTTGAGCTATCTTTACTGCCTGTGAAACTCAAAGATTGAGAACTGCTGGGTTTCAGAGTAACGGTCACATTCCTGCAAAAAGAACCACTATGGCAAGAAGATAGCTGCCCAAACACCACTGGCCATGATCTGAGGCCCTCAAACATCTACTAGGAGGGTAACAAAAAGAGGACACAGAGATGCAGAATTGGAAGAGCAATCTGTGTAGCCAGAGCCTGAATCTTACACACTTTCATCATCTGCCTTCCAACCAGCCTTGACATCTAACTGTTTGGAGAATTCATGGGGATGGGAGTGTGGAGGTTTGGACTGGTAATCAAAGAGAGGTTTTTAAAAGCAGTTCTGTAGCACCGGCCTATTATCTTCCTCTTTAAGATAAAATTCATAAGCTACCTTTCCTCTTTACTTATCTTTTTTTGTTCCCCCAAAGCTTTTATTGTGAATTGAGTGATAGTTTACATGGGTTTACTGATCTTTTAATTTTTTAAATGTTTTGAGTTGGCTTACAAATCTCATTGTCCTGCCACCAACAGACGAGATTGTTTTTGCTTTTTGTTTGTTTTTAAAAATAGTTGTTGTAATGGTTTTCTTTTGAAAGATCTTAACTTCTATAGTCTCAGAGACCCACTAGCAAAGTGGGATCCGTCTCATGATGATTTTGAAAATTAAAAAAACAAAGCAAAAACCACTCCTCTGAGCTAAAGGGAAATCATTGTTGTCAAACAATTTCCTTCTTCAATGCATATGGCTATCCCTGAAACAAACCCTAACATTCTGAGATTATTAATCCCCAACTATTCAACCCCAAGCGCTGGTTCTTGATTTCAACAGTGCAGTTACACTGACCCCAAAGGAAACAAGAGGTGGGAAAAATAACTTCTTTTCATATGCTGCTATCATTGCTGTTGGCTATCTGCAGCATTCTCATGTCAGCAGGAACAGTAAACAAGTGTTAATATTACAAGGGGAGGAGACATCCGTAGGGATTCTGTGCAGTTCATGGTAGGAACAGTGTCAGCTCTTGGAAGTCTGCAGTATGTGGTTGTCAGCGGTGTGAAATGAAACTGCTTCAAAGCAAACTGGGCTTCGACCAGAACGCCGCACATCCCTGCAGCCGGTGCAAGAGGATCAATAGCTGTGTTTGCGGGCTCTAGTCATCCGGTTGGCTAAGGAAAGCTGTGTTGAAAGGCATGCTCCAGGGCCTCTAGGCAGCCTGCAGTCTGGCATTAGCAGAGTGTGTTATGAGGCTGGGCTGGTGAGTGCACCCGGCACCAAAGCCTCCTCACCCCCTGCCCCCTCCCAGTTCTAGCCCACCAACTCCCCTCTGGCTGTCTGCTTAGTGTCACTCAGTTGGGATGGATCCCGTTAAAGATCTGACGCTTAGTGAGGACTCAGAGGTGTCTGGAACGCCTGCCTCTAATCATAAACGCCACAGCTGGCAATGATGTGGTTGAAAAAAAAAAAATCACCTTGATCCAGCACACACTCTCTTTGATGTCTCTGCAGCGAGTTCACTGCCCAGAGAGAAAGGTACAGCTTTTCTTCCCCCCGAAAACTTAAAAAAAAAAAATCAAGCTTGACATTCTCAAATTATAACCATATGACTTGCAATTCCATGCTTTAAAAAAAAAATTCATATATGTATGTATATATCATCACATTTTGTTCTAAGAAATGCGAAGAAGAGGAATCTGACAATGATAACATGAAACAGGTTTGGAAGATAATGGCAGTTAGAGAGGAAAACACTTCCAAAAGGAAAAAAAAAAAAAGGCAGACTGCCACTACCAAAAAAGGAAAAAGCCTGCTGCCAAAGATTGCAAACTGCAGTGACCTTAAGTAAGAAACTGTAGCTGATTCAAGGGAAAATGAAAACTTTTCAAAGACAACACTGCTTGTCTGGGCCACTGTTTATAAGTGCCTCATGCCTTCTTGCCTTTCGGGTGGCCTGGTAAACACACAGTTTCTCTATGCTTCCAGCCCCAGGCCACAGGGTCCTGATGAATATTCAGCCACATTACCATGCATTTTCTTTGTGCAGTTCTTGTTTTTTTAAAAAACATTCTTACCAAGACAGGGCTAATGTGGGGGATTGTCCCTGCAATGCCACATTTAGAAGCTGCACTAGAAGGTACTTTTGCAAGTTAAATGCTCAAATGCCCCGAAATTTATAGGGAACTTAAAAACTTCCAAAAGTTGACTGTTTTCTTTCTACAAGAACTAGTTTACAATGGCTCACATACTTATACAGGCCTCAAGATAACTAAAGAGATTTTAAATAAATTAAGAGAAACACTGCTTATTTAGCATCACACCTAGGTGACCCTGAGCACCCCAGGAAACAAGGTAAGAACTCAAAAGATTCTTTATATCTAAAAACTGCCTCTTTCTAGTATGCATACTCTTAGCATACAAATAAATAAGAGAAGATCAGGTTAAATAAGTGTCCCATCTCTTTTTTTTAATTCTATAGCCAAGGTAATTTGAAAAACCTCATGTTGAGATTCTGCAACTCGGTATTAATAAAAAGTAAGGATAAATACATTATGTCCACCCAGATGGCTTGAAACGATACATTTGCTGAAACACGATTTTCCTACTAAACCTCAATACAGAAGTTGGCCAGGTGATTGTAATTATAAATGAAGGGAAATGATAATTAGAAATTGCTGGTTTCTTTGATTCAGAGATAGAAGATCAAAATTGCTTTATGAGGATCAGTTGTACTATGACACAATCAATGTGTAAGGACCACGCTCTAAATGGCACCCAAGAATGCAGCAGTTAACACATGGAGTAACAATATCCAGACAAGACCAGAAAGTTTGGACAGTGCTGTGTTGTTCTAAACTGACAGAGGTTTTGCAGACTAGCAACATTCCCCTACAATGATGGTGGCGTCTTTAGATTGAGATAAGATTCAAATTTATTGAGGGTTATCTGCTGTTGTGTATCCGGGGTGGTGTGTGTGTGTGTGTGTGTTTTAAGGAGTGAAGGAGGTAGCTGGAGGAAGGCACCCCTGGCTGGGCTAACAGCTGTGAAACTGCAGAGTTTAACATACCCCTATAAGGTAATTTCTTTTATTTTAAAATGGGCAAGGAAATTACAAGTTAGTCAGTCTTAAGCACAGTGGAAGCCAGGATATGAAATACTACCAGTTACTACAGTATTTATACCCATTGCATTAGGGGTTTTGTGATCGCTCACATTGGTCCAACTCTAACAGAAGCTTTGGTCTTGATTTGCCCAACAGTATGTGTTAACTTTTACTGCTTAGTAGGAGGGAAGGAAAAGAGGGGAAAACAAATTCTATACACGAATTTTGACTAAGATATTAATCTCTCACCAAAAATTTTTTTGAAGACTTAAAAAAATGTTTACAGCTGACCTCATTTCTGCGGTGCAAAGCATAGTTTATCTGCAATAGTACAAAGTGCGTTGTTTACTTCCTTCCTACCAGTGATCCTTTGTTGTTGTTCTTAGGTGCCATCGAGTCAGTACCGACTCATAGCGCCCTTATGCACAGCAGAACGAAACACTGCCTGATCCCGGGCCAACCTCACTACTGGTACCACACTTGAGTCCATCGATACTGCCACTTGGCCAATCCACCTCGTTGCGGGTCTTCCTCTCTTTCTCTGGCCCTCCACCTTACCAAACATGATATCCGTCTCCAGTGACTGGTCCCTCCTGACAACAGTGATAGTTTAGAGGAGACCAAAAAAAAAAAACTTCATTTATTTAATTTTGGAAAGTTGGGGTTTTTGATAAAGCATAGTGTAGGCTTGATGTGATCATAAAAATGTTTATGTTAAAGGGGGCAGCGGAATCAAGGAATATTCTTTTTCTCTGCAGATTATTGGACTAGATAACTTCATCAATTAGCAACCATACCTAAAATTGAACACGACAAATGGCATTTGGTAAAAGTATCTCATGGTAGAGTTTCTACCCAGTCTGTTTAAAAGCTTACTGACCTAGATTCCCACTAGAAAGGACAAGCAGACCAACCTGGAGTGGCTAGAACGGAGGATACTTCTTGAAATAAAGACCTACAGGAGGAATATAAAGCAACGTGGGCAGAGCGGCTGTTACTACAAGAACAAGCAACATGCTTGCCCAGAAAACATCAAGGCAAGTGGTCGGGTCCCCTCAGAGAAAACCCCCTTCCAAGACTAAGACTCAATGGGAATACACGCTGTGATTGGTGACCACGCTCCACACCGATAAGGGGAAGTGAGGGAAAAACAGCAATGA
>NW_006408583.1:10822008-10869082 GCF_000296735.1 Chrysochloris asiatica | reverse complement strand
GAAATGCAGACTGGTCTCTTGTGATACAATAGTGAATAATTGTTATAAGGACTGACTGTGAGGGTTGGAAATGTAAGGGTGGACGTTTTATAGCAAGGAGGGGAGTGATTGACTTTCAGTCTAGGAGTGGAGGTCCCTAGGACCACCAAGGGAGAAGAGCAGAGAGCGGGAACCTACCCAGAAAAGCAGTGATGTCTGAAATGGAGCCAGAGATGATGATGTGGAGCTATGGAGCAGCTGGAGACTCTAGACACAGAGAGGGAGAGCGACTGTGTGCTGAAGACTTGGGGGTCATGGGGGTAGGATTGCATGGAGGGGATTGTAACCATGGCAATGAGACAATATACGATAGAATGAATGTAAAACTAATGTTCTCCCATGTAAACTGTCACATAATTCACAATAAATCATTTAAGAAAAAACAAAGAAACAAAAAAACTTACTGACCTGGACTGGAAGACACGCTATTAAATTGATGAACAAACCCCAAAATTTACTTCTTGAGAATGGAACTTTGGTGAGAAAGGGATTTCTAAAGTATTTACTTCTGAGGAGCTTGATACAAATGTTATAATGAAAATTAAATTCAAAATAGAAAAGATTTAATTTTTGTATTAAAAAAATGGCTAGCTACATTAATATTTACTTTATACCCTCAAAATATGAGTATATGAGAATTTAGATATAAAGGTAGAAAACTCGTATTTCAATTAAGAACTTCACTGAGGCTAAGTAATTTGTTCAAAGACTAGTGCTAGTAAGATGCAGAAGTAGACCCTGACTCAAAATCCTAAAGAGTTCCTTGAGTACCCGCAACTGCCTTCTCGAGTACGATCACAGAACCTGTATCCCAGTGAGATACAGTTAGCAGAGTGGTTGTTGTTGTTGTTAGGTGCCATCGAGTCGGCACCAACTCATAGCGACCTTATGCACAGCAGAATGAAACACTGCCTGATTCTGGGCCAACCTCACTTCTGTTGACACGCATGAGTCCATCAATGCCGCCACCTGGCTAATCCATCCTCTTTTTCTCTGACCCTCCACCTTACCAAACATGATATCCTTCTCCAGTGACTGGTCCCTCCTGACAATGTGTCCAAAGTATGAGAGACGAAGCTTGGTCATCTTGGCTCCAAGGAGCACTCTGGCTACACTTCTTCCAAAATGGATCTATTGGTTCTTTTGGCAGCCCATGGCACTTTCAATATTCTGCTCCAACACCATAACTCAAAATCATCAATTCTTCTATGGTCTTCCTTATTTACTGTCCAGCTTTCAAATGCATATGAGGCTACTGAAAATACCATGTGGGTCAGGTGCACCTTAGTCCTCAAGCTGACATCTTTGCTCTTCAAAATTTTTAAAAGGTCTTGTGCAGCAGATTTGCATATCATTTGATTTCTTGACTGCTGCTTCCATGAGTGTTGATAGTTGATCCAAGAAGAATGAAGTCCTTGACAACTCCAATCTTTTCTCCATTGATAAGAATGTTGTTTATTGGTCCAGTGGTGAGGATTTTTGTTTTCTTTACATTGAGATGTAATCTATACTGAAGGCTGTGCCCTTTGATCTTCATCAGTAAATGTTTTAAGTCCTCTTCACTTTCAGCAAGCAAGATTCTATCATCTGCATACTGAAGGTTGTTAATGAGTCTTCCTCCAATCTGATGCCACGTGTTTGTTTGTTTTTCATAGAAGCCAGCTTCTCGGATTATGTGCACAGTATAAAGGCTGAGTAAGTATGGTTAAAGAATACAACCCTGTCACATACCTTTGTTAATTTTAAACCATTCAGTGTTCCCATGTTCTGTTCACACAACTGCCTCTTGGTCCAGGTACAGATTCCTCATGAGCACAATTAAGTGTTCTGGAATACTCACCCTTCACAATGTTGTCCATAGCTTGTCATGATCCGCACAGTCGAAAACCTTTGCACAGTCAATAAAGCACCGGTAAACACCTTTCTATTCTTTTCTTTCAGCCAAGATCCATCGGACATCAGCAATGATATCTCTTGTTCCACGGCCTCTTCTGAATCCAGCTTGAACCTCTGGAAGTTCTCTGTCAATGTATGCTTGCAGCCATTTCTGTATTACCTTGAGTAAAACTTTACTTGCATGGGATATCAAAGAGATTGTCCGATGATTTCCACATTCCGTTGGGTAACCTCTCTTTGGAATGGGCACAAATACGGATCTTTTCCAATCAGTTTGCCAGATAGTTGTCTTCCAAATTTCTTGGCAGAGATGAATGAGTGACTCCTGTGCCACCTCACTTGCTTGAAAGATTTCCATTTTTATTCCATCAATTCCTAGTGCCTTGTTCTTTGCCAATTCCTTCAAAGCACGTTGGACTTCCTCCTTCAGTATCATTGGCTCTGGATCATATGCTACCTCTTGAAATGGTTGAACATTAACCATTTCCTTTTGGTACAGTGACTGTGTATTCCTTCCATCTTCTCTTGATGCTTTTTGCATCATTCAATAATTTGCCCAGAGAATCTTCCAATGTAACGAAAGTCAGTCGAGGCTTGAATTTTTTCTTCAGTTTCCCCAGCTTGAGAAACACTGGGTGTGTTTTTCCTTTTTGGTTTTCTGTTTCCCATATCTTTGCACATTTTGTTGTAATATTTGGCTTAGGCAGCTCAAAAATCCAAAGTCCAAATCAAATAATACGAAAGAACCTTTTTGAGGAAGTCTAATCCAGACTGTGTCCACTATAACTCTTGACTTCTACACACTACTTCTGCCTCTGTCTCCTTGAGTAATCAGTGCTCACATATAGGCCTTCCAGGAGGTTCGTTCCATGCTTCTTGGAGGGACTTTGTCCAGATCTAAAAACCTTGACAGCCTCCTCTGTACTATCCTCAAACATCCCACCTCCAAAGACACCTGGGCTACTCAGGCTTTCAGCAATCTTGATAATATAATGGTCACAGAAAAGGAAACACAGAAGATGTTTCTTCTATGTGAACTGACTTTGAAGGAAGGAGGAGAGTTTCCAAGAAGAAAATCCTGAACAAGAACGAGGTCATAGGTTCATAAAACAAAAGCAGAAAGAGTTAAGTACAAAATTAAACAATTCAGAAATTGGTAGATTAACCTAGCATGAGAGTAGAGATTCCTTTTTCTCTGGAAAAGCAAATGTAGTTGTCTGTCCAGAATGTCTTCCTATCCTAATCTACCTATAGTACCTGTGTTTGGTCAATGGGAATTCAGAGGATGAGAGTTTGGAGTGCAAGGTGTATGATACTGTGCAAATTGCAGATATAAGAGTGGAGAGAGAGTCTTGTCCTCCAAGCAGCCTGATCTAATTAATTTTTGGCACATATTTCATTCTTAATAAAAATAGCTCATGTTTGCATTCTAAGGAATACCTCTATTTCTGTGACTCAGATTCTACTCCACATATATACACACTATATTTGTATCATTTCATTAGACCTGGATAAAGGACTGTGGTGCTAATAAACCCTGAGCCAAATAGAACACAACCATGAGTACAAAATCGGCAACAAGACAGAAGTTGACAGAAATCTCCATTGAAGCATGCTCTTCAGGCAAAACTGATGTGAAACTCTCTTCAGATATACAAGCATTTGTACATCCCATTCACTAGCTCTAGGGGTCACATCATTACACCAAGGAGTGAAATACAGGAGGGATTTCTATAGCAGAATTATTGAAAATGAAGTGCCAACGTGTCAGGGCTTAGGTTTCCTAAAGATAAAGAAATGACCACATCACCCTAGAATTTCCAGAACCCTCAAGGCATTTTTGTATCCTATTTTTTTTGAAGAGCATCTTTGGCCAACTTTCCTGGTCTTTCCCTAATACACTGATTTTAGAGTGAGACCAAAGCTGATCTTCAAAATGAATGGCCAAAAGTTATCAACTCGCTTACAAAGTCTCTTTACCCAAGACCTTCAGTAACCCAATCAAAACCTCACATCAAATTTCCACCAAGAAATAAGGTTTTTGGTTAATGGGGAGTGAGGAAGAAGTTACTAATTTTGTAATATAAGCAGCAATTTCATCTCTTCAGTGCTTTAGGAAATAACGTGTTGACAAAGAAGTTCTTTTATTTACTTGCCCTACATATATAAACTGTGGATGATTTAGTTATCATTAGGGTAAAGCATACAATGATCTCTGTATAGGGACATATTTCTTATAGTACAAAAAGAAATACATACATTTCTTCATACATATTTATAGAGTAATAGTTATACATACTTATATAGTAGTCCTTTTCTGTGAGGGGACTAGAGTTAGATTGACCAACTATTCTTTTTTCATATATACATATGTTTTTATGTATATTTAAAATGTATTCTATGCCAGTCTTCTAGAGTCTTTGTAACATGCGATTCTTTAAAAATGTCACTTCTTACAAAAACTAGTAACCAGTGTGAAAACTATGTATCATGACAAGTAGGAGGTTTCTGAGCATTCTGATCTTACCTTAAAGTAAGTGTGTGTGGGTGAAACTTGGGGTTGTTGTTGTTGTTGTTAAGTGAAACTTGGGGTAGTGGGTTTTAAACCATAGAAAGAAACCCATGTGCTGGTTGAAACTGCTTTTAAAGACTCACATTTTAGGTCTGTCTGTGACAATGCTTCTTGGAAAAAAAAAAAATTAAAGCTCTCTCCTTCCAATAACATGCTCTACGTCTTTTGCCAGAGGCATTCACTCATTATATAAATCAAACAAGCACACAAGACAAAAAGTGACTACTATTGCCCGGCACATTCCTCAGCTTGAGCTAGGAAGATTTGGTGCATTGCATACAGATGTCAGGTATTTTAATAAAGAGTTTCATTGTGCAGGCCCCAATATTCCTCCATAGCTCCCAGCACACCCCAAGAGGGGGACCGGGGGAAAGGGGGAAGAAGGACAGCTATTCCAGCTGGAGCTGGAACCTTGTCTGAGTCAGGAAAACCACAGCTCATAAGCAAAGAGGAAGCATAATGTTCTACAAGGACAAAACATTAGCAGAAATGTCACTCAGCCCCAGTTCCACATGTTGGCTGCCACGGCCTCTTCCTCCGAGCATGCCCGAGTGATATAAATTCCATCTGCTCAGCAGCCAAGTGACAGAGAAGAAATACCGGCATCTGGTCTCCATTGCTGTCGGGTTTTTGTTCCATGTTAGACCTTAGCTAGAAACATATGAAGAGATGAAGGTGCTGGCAAGCAACTAAATGGCTGAACTGGCATAAAGGAGACTTTCTGAAGCCTTTCACACTTCACTCTGGAGTTTTTACAGGGATGGGGGAGGGTGAGACAGAGACTTGATCAACTAAACAGCAGGAGCCAATAGACCTGAAGGTCATTTCATGTTTTCTAGAGTCTCGAATTTTTTTTCTCCTCTTCTTCTTTAAATTTTTTTTTTTTTTTTGGAGTTTTAATGTTAAAAACTATAAAGCACAACACTTACTCATCTTTCCATCTATTTAATGCAACAGAAAGTAACCAAGTCACACAAGAATGTTTTTCAGTTGATTTTTTTTTCCCCTCTTTCTTTTAAACATCCACTGGTTTGGACCCACTCCACAGGCACTTTATATTCTCCTGAGGAACAACTGAAAAATGCCCAAAGTAGAAACCACCAAGTCTTTTAACCCCCAGCGGCCCAGAAAAGTATTAAGTCACCGATCAGGCCTAAAAACAGAGAGATTAAAACAAAAAGTTTAAACCTCATAAAAACAGTAAGCTGCCCCTCAAGAATTCACTTGCCCCACTCTTTCAGGTGTACTAGACACTGAATACACTGAATACAGTGAAAAAGAAGAGAAATTAAGCAACACAGAAGTAGAGGTGGCAAGAGGCAACAAGGGTATCTGGTTTTCTTGCTCTTTTAATCAGTGTCAGTTGGAACACACTCCAGGGTACTTAACAACAACAACAAGGATTTGCAAAGTTGGTAAATGCCGACCCATAGTAACCCTGTATAGTGTTTTCTAGGACTGGCTGGTGAGCTTGAACCGCCAACCTTGTGATTGAAACTGACTGCAGTCCAGTACATTAACCCACAGAGCCAGGATTCCATTTGCAAAGTACCCATAAGTCAAATGACTCCACTCAACTGCAGCACTGAAGGGATTTTGTTGTGTTTTGTTTGAAAAGACTGAGGATTGACATGTAAATGTGCTCTGGAAAACAACTGTTAGCATGAATCCTATATTCTTCTCAAAACACGACAAATGATAAGGTTGATATGAAATTTTAAGAAACTACAAGAAAAGATTGTATGATTCTTTGTAACAACTATACTGTATTCCAACTTTAATAGGCTTTAACTTCAAAACTCATCATTCAAAATGCAACAAAATGGAATTAAGCTGTGAATGAAGCTGACTGTCTATAAATGGCTATTTTTCCATACTTTAATTGAAGAGATGTCATTAAAATACTACCCCACTGGATGAAAAAGTAGATGACTGAAAATGCTTGTGATCGAGAAACCTTCTACAATACATTTTCACTTGCTCTAGAAGTATAAACATCTTTGTTGAAAAGACTTGCTCAATAAGACTGAACTTCAGTGAATGAACACACTCTATATAAAATTACTAATAGATGAAATAAACATCTGCTATTGTCCTGGAGACTGGAGGCCTTTCTTAACAGATTAAGGAATCAGAAGCCAATAAAAACTTAATAAAAACCACAAGATATTAAACACACATACAGTTTGCATGGCAAAAACTAAAGCAAAAAGTAGAGAGCAAAAACCAACTAAGAACAAATGTTCGTAATATACGTAGACTATGAAAGCAATGTTGTTGTTGTTGTTGTTGTTATGTGCTGCGGAGTTGGTTCCGACTCATAGCGACCCTGTACAGTGTTCTTAGGCTGTAAATTTTTACGGGAGCAGAAAGCCTCATCTTTCTCCCGCGAAACAGCAGGTAGTTTCGAACTGCTGACCCTAAGGTTCACAGCCCAATTTGTAACCATTACGCTACCAGAGCAATACAGTGATAAAATGAATAAGGATTTTCCATACAGTTAGAAATATATAGAGGCCTTGAAAGAATACACTGGAAAAGTGGAAACAATGACTGATATTCATAAAAAAAAGATGGTACACTTTACTCTTACTGAAGAAATGCAAATGAAGACTACAAGGTATCATTTATTCCCACTACCTATCTAACAACACAAAGGCTGAAGATCAAAACAATCGGTTTCACAATGTATTCTATCAGCATAAGAGAAGAGACACATCAATTATGATATATCAATTCAATGCTGCTGTTAAGAAAAAATGAGGTAGCTACTTTATGTGCTGATACGAAATTGTTTACAAGATATATTATTAAGTAAAACCTGAAAAGCACCGAAAATGTGCTCCTTATATATCTTCCTTCACCACTTTTATTAAACAAACAAAAGGACATGTGTGCTTTGTATGCATGCACTACTTCCAGAACTACAGCCCAATATCAAAGACTTACTGCCAACTATCTAGTTCCTTGGTATAACTAAGTTTCTTAACTAAAGGCATGGATCCCTTTATAAAAATATATATCTGAATTAAGGCTCTAACTATCTCTTCTTGATTTCATAATGAAATATCTTCTTACCTACTTTAATATTTCCCATTACTCCATCTACCAGATGGTACACACAAGTTATTATATGCATAGCTGTTCTTGTTATGAGAAATGCAAATAAAATGATTCATTTCTGAATTTTTGTTTCCTTTTGAATGTCCTTAAAAATTTTCAAATTTTGGCCTAAGCATTCATATTTAATATTTAATGTGTATAAATATCTGTATGCATGCACCATCTTATTTATGTACATATGGTACATGTACATGCATGTAATAGATATGACCCAAGCTATGGTATTTTCATTAGATTCATATTCATGTTAAAGCTGGGAGGTGATAAGGTAGACAGAAGAATTGACTAATTTGAGTTATGGTCTTGGAGAAGAATATTCAAAGTACCAGGAACTGCTAAAATAACTAACAAATCTGTGATAAAAGAAGTATAACTAGAATACTCCTCAGAAGCCAGGATGGCCAGAGTCTGTCTCTCATACTTTGGACATATTAACAAGAATGACCAGTTCCTGGAGAAGGACATCAAGAGTGGTAAAGTGGGGGAACAGAGTAAAAGAGGGAGACCCTCAATGAGATGGTTGGCACAGTGGCAGCAACTATGGCTCAAGCTTAACAACGATTGTGAGGTTGGCACATGACCGGGCAGGGTTTCGTTCTGTTGTGCACAAGGTTGATATGAGTGGGAAACCAACTAGACAAGACCTAATAACACCAATAGATATGTATCTATGTATGAAGTCCTGGTATGCTACAGCAGCCTTAGTACTAGACTGCTGAAAGGCCAGTGGTTCAAACCCACCAATTTCTCCTTGGAAATCCTATACAGGGTTGCTATGAGTCAGAACCTACTCAACAACACTTAGCAACAACGCCAACATGTACACATGTACATGTATGTGTGTGTTTGTATATGCAGGTATTAAAGCATTGTTCTGGATAGTAGGAATTTGATCACTTCTGAATTCACTACACCTAATGAGTTGAGAAACATAAAGATCATTCATTTGGATGATGCATTCATTTAAAAATGAAAATCTAACAGAAGTCTAACAGATTTACCCCTTATGAAAAGTTGATTATACAAAGCAGTCTCTGTTACTACCTGGGATAAGTTCGAGGGAGGGTGCTGACTGGGTGACTCCTTATTCTTAACTACTTCCCTAAGCTGTTTATACAGAAATCCTGGGTTGCTAAGACATTTTTTTCAAGAAATTTGTTGACAATGTTGTTCTGTGTCATCACTTTGGCTACAACTAATAACTACTCTGTATATGGTTTCCACATTAGTCACTCATGAAAAGGGCACGCAAACAATCAACATCTTCAGATCTGTACCTGTTGTCTCCACTAAGACGATGGTAGATAGTGTTGTTGTTGTGTGCCACTGAGTTGGTTACAACTCATAGAGACCCTGAACAGGGTTTCTGATGAGCAACTGGCAGGTTTGAACCACTGACCTTGTGGTGAGGAGTCCAGTGCATATCTTACAACACCACACCAGGACTCCATGGTAGATAGTTGTTGTTAGTAACTGCCATAAAGTCAATTCCAACTCAAGGTGTCCCTGTATAGGGTTTCTGAGGGGTAGCTGGTGGGTTTGAACCACCAACCTTGCGGTTAGCAGTCCAGGGCTTGTGCTACAATGCCACATCTTTCTCCCATGGAACAGCTGGTAGTTTATACCCAAGATTTGTTACCCAAACTCGCCCTTGTACCATGATCTGTCAGTGGAAAGCAGGTTCACGATGTTAAGTTCCCTTGAATTCTCTCCGTATCAATTTGTTGTGGACTGTGAGATAATAGGCAAGATGACAGGCAAGACTGGGTATCACCCATCAAATACCTTCCATTCTAGTAAGAGAAACAGACAAGAAAACAGGAGGACTAAATTCAGACTGCCAGCTAGACACCTAGGGAGCATAGCTAAAGACAGAATAGGGAGGCAGAAGCCGTTTTCTGGAAAAGTGATGGCCGAGTCACACAGAGAACCAACGGGGAAGTGCTGAGCTATGAACCACAAAAGGTGGGTGGTTTGAACCCACCCAGAAGAGCCTCAAAAGAAAGACCTAACAATGTGCTTCTGAAAGGCCAAAGGTAAGAGTACAATTCTACTCTACAACGCATGAGGTGCCATGAGTCGGAAAGGGGGAAAAGTTAAGACTCAACAGGCAGGTAAGAATTCTCTTGGAGAAGTATTGGGAACAGCAATTCAGTCAGTCATAATGGAGACAAGTAAGCACATGACTGAAGGAAGGAACCGCGAAAAATGCCCAAGAACATCCCTTTTCCTGAATTATAACAACTGGCCTTGCTCGTTTAATCTTCAGATAGAGGCAACGTGCCACACCTGATGGATCCACTAATGAGATCAAATAGACCAACTCCAAGTTTGCAAACATCACAGGTGGAGGAGGACGCCATAATAGTTACATGCAGGTGTAGCATCAAAGAGAAAGGAATGTAGTCTTTGCTGTTGCTCCTTATCCACTGTCTACCCCTACTATCCATCTATCCCTGTGGCCCCGTTGTGGGGTCTAAGTGGGAGGTCTTATCATCTATAGACCACAACACAATGCCACCTTTCTCAAATTGCAAGAGAAGGTGTTCAGCTGCCAGCCTGGGAAGCCCATCAACACAACTCCCCACAAGTCAGAGACTCACGAAAGTACAGCTGCTGGGGAGACGGAATAGCTGAAGGAACCTGC
This sequence comes from Chrysochloris asiatica, assembly GCF_000296735.1. Lineage (NCBI taxonomy): Eukaryota > Metazoa > Chordata > Mammalia > Afrosoricida > Chrysochloridae > Chrysochloris > Chrysochloris asiatica. Next base: position 10,858,805 of record NW_006408583.1, on the reverse strand, counting down.
ATGAGCTTCAATGGCAGGCCAGAACACTGCTCCTCAGAGCCTGACAACTGATGGGCCAAATCATGGGGGAGCTGCCGAAGAGTTATTAATGGTGACAGGTACACTACCTGGGAGACAGGTTGAGAGGGGAAAAAGATTATTTATAAGCGAATAGTTAACAGCCGTACCTACTGCTAAGCATTACATGGATGCCACAAACTGTAGAATTCAAATCCTGAGTTATTCAAGCACGAACAACTGCCTGTCACCCAAGTGTAACGCATCGCTACAAATTAAAGTGGGAGAGATGAGATGCTGGAACACTGCCTCACCAAGTACGGCAATGTCATCCCAGAGCTAAGAGGTGGAGAAAGGCTTGAGACAACCATGAGGTGAACTGTGGTTCTTAATAATAATGATGAATTTGCAACAACAGTTTTATAGATATATATTTTCTTTTATTTTTTTCGTGAGCACTTTAACAGAAGAGATGCCAAATTTTATATTATCAAGAGTAAAGTGGAGTATGGAATGAGAAGAGATTGAAGGGTTGGTTAGGAATGGCAAAACGAGAGGAAAAATTACTACAAGATGGAAAAGAAACTACGGAAGTTCAGTTAAAGAAAATAAAATTGTTGGATGAATTTTTACATGAAGTTTTACAATGTTTTACATAAGAATAAAAAATGAAATCTGTCACTGTAACTTGAATGATCATTACAGTGACTCAATACCATAAGCTAAGATTCCAGGGAAATGATCTCATGTGTTATTACTAAGCAAATCAACGGTGGAAGTTTTTCTTAACTTTGGTTGTTCTGAAAAGCTTGGGGTGGCTCACTATGTATTTAGCTGAAACTAAATATACTCAACACATTTGTATGTTTTGATTTCTATAAAAACTGAAAATACATTTTTTCTGCCAGTAGGACAATAAGGAGCTCTGGTAGCATAGTGGTTACGAATCGGGTTGCTAATCTCACAGTCAGCAGTTCGAAACTACCAGCCATTCTGTGGGAGAAAGATGAGGCATTCTGCTCCCATAAAGATTTACAGCCTCAGAAACCCTGTGCAGGGTCGCTATGAGTCGGAACCGACTCCACAGCACATAACAACAAGAACAACAGGACAACAAGACCTATTGAAAGAAGGAAAAGGAAATTAAGAGAAAAATGATATTCAATTTAATAAAGAGAACAAGTCTCATTTAAAAAAAATAAAGGATCACATATAGTTAAGGGTGTACAAATTAGAACAAATTTTGGAGGACACTTATGACAAATTTTATAAGTAACAATAAATGCAAGTTCTTTTACCTTCCCTCCATGGTATACTGTTGAGTGAAGAAGCAACAACAACAAAAGAGAGAATCAATTATCTGCCAGGAGACATATATAGGAAACTAATAAAATGATTGTATCCAAGGTGGGGGGCTGGGTGCCCTATCAGCTACTCAAAACCTTCATCAATACCTGAATATGGTACAGACAAATGTATTTTCAAAAAACCTATTCTATGAAAATACCTATACCCAATAATACAAGCATACAAGGATATACCCTACAACAATGCTCATGAAGTCAAAACTTTGGAAACAGCCCATGTATCTTTCAATAAAGGATTATTTAAATAAATGACGATGCATCCACACAGTGGAAAATTGTGTGATGGTACAAAGACTGGAGGAGATCTATATATACCAACATGGAAAGAGGCCTCCGAGTTTCCTATGGTTGCCTCAACAAATGAGCAAAACTTCAGTGGTTGAGAACAACAGAGGCTTCTTCTCAGTTCTGGAAGCTAGGGGTCTGAATCAAAGGTCCAAAGAGCTGTGCTTCCTCAGAGGTTCTGGAGGAGGGTCTGTTTCCATCTCTCTCCTACAGTCTCTTTCTCGGGAAATCTATGAAAACCGAACCACCTCTGTCTTGAAGAGAAGACAATGATCAAGGTTGAGCTTTTATGGTAAACATAACACAGATGTGCTAAGCATATATGTCGAGATAAGGGAAGGCACTTTTTATCTGGAAAATGGAAACCATGTGACGAGAGAAATGTCCACATGAATTTTCCTGATTTATTCACAAAAGTTGATCAAATGCCTATTGTGTAAAGAACTGTACCACAAACCATCAGGTATGCTGTAAAGTGTGGGAAGAGCTTCTGGTGCCTGTAAATTTGACAAGAAAGAAGTGAGTTCACCAACAGTAGACTGTGGCACTGTTGAGGTAGGCCAGCAAGCCTGGGCATGAGAAGATGGCAAGAGCAGGAGCTGGAGAGATGTCGTATAGCAGCATCAGCATCAGCAGCTCGGCTCCTGATAATTACGGACACTGTCAGATCTGCCAAGAGACACATTTAGCAAGGAGCAGGGGGGAGGCTGGCAAATTACGAAACATGCCACCCACCTCCCATTGGCATTATCAGTTTCATGTGCTCTATTACAGACAATCAAGGGTGCCCAGCCTCCCCTGAGATCAAGAGGAGATGGTGATTATGAAAATAACAGTTTTAGAAATTACCTCAATGTTCTAAGGCAGCTTGGACTTCTGACACAGTGTTAACACTTGCAAGCAGGAAGGTAAAAAACAAAAACAAACTAGGAGACCACAGTAGCCTCAGTCTGAAAGGCCACTCCAGGGCTACTTAAGGCAAACACCCTCTGCATGTTCCGTGGTTAGGCGGTCCCCCTACCGCCCCCCTTTGTGCCACTGATTCCAAGGCAGCTCCTTCCCATGTGTATAAACAAGACACCAGCACAAAGACATTATAGCAGATTTCTGCTTGAGACATTTGGGAGGAGAGAAAAAAAAAAAGAGAGAGAGAGAGAAGAAGAAACAGCAAGAGAGAGCAGCTTTCCCCCACCCCTATTTTTTTTTTTCAATACAAAAAATGCCTAGAGACACTACTTTGTGAAGCCAAGTTTGTTAAAGTAAAGTGTAATTTACTTTTACATAAACATAACTACACAGAGCTATCAGTAATTTCCATTTCAGTAAAAACAAACAAACAACAACAAAAAAAAAGAAGCCACAAAATAATTATAAAACATATGGTGCAAACCCCGGCTGTGTTTACTTTATGACAGTTAACATTATTTACAGTGTGATCTGGTCAGAATTAATACTCAAAGGGTTATACACAAAATATGCCTAATTTTTCTTCTCAACCATGCACACCAGCCATTTGTCAACCCATCTAAGTGAATTTGTCTAGAAATCTCTTTTATGCCCCCCAGATAAATTTATTCTATTTTTTAAATATAATTTTATTCAAACTGCTTGGGTAATACTACCAGTAAGATGCCAATAGCAAAATAGCAAGAAACACACACTCTGTTTTATAAACAATAGCAACATTTGACAAAAATACATTTATAAGCCCTGACAGTTGCACCAGATTCTTAAACAGTACAACATTCATCTTATTATTGTAACGTTGTTGTAAGATTGTTGTAACGTTGCCGTTGATTACAATTCAAAACGACCCTGCACACAGGGTTTCCAAGGAGCATATAGTCACAATTTTAATAAATTTTACTTTATGTTTTTTAATCAATAAAACATCTACTACTTCCTGTTATATATACAGAATCAATCTATCTTGTTGGGAAATATAAGTAACATACCCATGCTTTTGGAGACACTGATTATAAAATCTGTCAATGGAAAATGAAGACACATTTTTTTCCTTTTAACATTCAACTGAGAGGTCTGTAATAACTAAGAAACACATAGAAAAAAAAAATTGAAAATAATCCTTACAATAAAAGTCTTAGAATTTCCTCTGCCCTTTTATTAAAAGACTCATTTATTCTCATCTAAGGACTTACATTAGTTACTGTAAATATAAACAAGCACAGGCCCAGGTGGTATGTAGTAATTTGAGTTGAAAGACAAAACAGTCACCTTTACTGGCTGGGCACCTGGACACAAGATGCCTCCTCCACTGTGGGAGGCACCCACAGCTTATCCTCCCTGTCTACCAGTCACAGGAAATAGCTTGGTGCGCTCATCTGCTGGAGCCAGGGCGTACCAGCTCACAAGAGGTGGAGGAATTTTTCAGCAGGTTGTTAAACATGAACATTTTATTAAAACTTAAGTAGCATATACTTACAATTTAAAAATTAAAAGTAAGAACAAGGATACTACACCAAACTCATCATCATTTGTAATTAATTATTGGTAACATTCTACTGTCTCTCTGCTCTGGAGATTAGATTTCTGTGAATGTCTGCAGGGTGAAAATGCTATGAAACACACTTAGAGTTGAGCAATTCATGCTGGTAGGCTGAAATCTACCATAGTGGGATTATTGACACTATGTTGCTAAGTGCTGTCACATGGTTCCAACTCATAGCCACTCTGTATGGGGTTTCTGAGGAGTGGCTGGTGAGTTTGAACCGCTGACCTTGTAGTTCAAACTGACTTTGCCCACAGTGCCACACCAGGACTCCATTTACATTAGTATTGTTGTCATTGTTAAGTGCCATCCATAGCAATTCTGTATAAGGTTTTCCAGGGAGCATGGTGAGCTTAAACTGCAGACCTTAGAGATCAAACCGACTTTGCAGTCCAGGGCATTAACCCACAGCGCCACATCAGGACTCCCACTGATGCTACAAGAATCGCTAACACAGCAAGGCAGGTTTTTTGTTTTGTTTTTCATTCAGAGTGCAACTGAAAAGCATTTACCAGCACAACACTACCTTCTTCTGAATAATAAATGACTGTCTAGCTTTAAAATGTAGACTTCGTTTGGAAATATGCACTCATTTAAACTTTATAATCCCATCTGTACCCATTTGGGGATGGAAATAGGAAGAGAAAGAGATAATTTTGCTGTAACAGAATTAAAAAAAAAAAAACCTATAAATTTTATTTGGATCACTAATTTTTATGAAGTCTTGTAAAACATAACATGGAGCATGATTTCCGGATATGAAAAGCATTAGAGATGACAAATGAAATATATGGCTTGTGCCTTGGACAGGAAACATACTGCACAGCCTCTGGAAACACACACAAAGATTAAGTTGTAGGCACACAGGTTTTGTTTTAAATCCAAGTTGTTAGTAAATTAGTAAATTAGATTCTAACCACTGCAACTCTTTCTGTGTTTCTGTAAACTATATACTGATGTATGGCAAAAATAGTACTGAAGGAATAAAGCACTTAAGTGTATAATAATTATGAATCAAAGCCAATAGAAAATAGGAAAAGCTTATAAAGTGTTAAAATGTAGCAAGAATTTAGAGATAAATCACTTTTGGTTAAATCTGCAGGAATATCTGTTGAGGTAAAATCAGGATGAAAGCTAATACTTAAAACAAAACCAGGATAGGAATACATATCTGAGGTTTTGTATTGTAGGCTATATCCACCACCTCATTCCCTGCATCTCTCTGATTTATAAACTTAAGACAAACATTACATTTTTCAACATTACTGCTGTTTATAAATCGTAAACTAATATGAAATATGTGGAAACTAAACAGCAAACCATTCAGAAGTCTTACAAATACTAACAATATAGGAAAAATAGAATAAATATTACTAGAGGTAAATATATGTGTTTTACAGCTTTTTCCTATAGCAGCTGGCAAATTTTTGTAGAATTAAAATTTTTAAGAGATAAACACACTATCAAAATCAACTTTGAAAACAGCCATGTTTATGAATAATATAGGACACTACAGAAAATAGGTCTGGCTTCTAAAAATTTGTTTTAAAAACACCAATGTCTACCAAACTCATGTCAATGGTACTTGACCATGAGTGCAATATATTATTACATTTTGTAAATGATTTTTAAAACAGCCCTATATTACATGATATATTTAATCATATTATATGACAAATCCTAGTTAACTGTGGGTTAATGTGCCGGATTGCAAAGTCCATTTGAACTGCCAAGTCAGCGGTTCAAGCTCACCAGCCACTCCTCAGAAACCCTATACAGGGTGGCTATGGGTTGGAACCAACTTGATGGCACTTAACAACAACAACAACATATTACATGAATTATTATTATTTAAAAGAGAGAAAACAGTACAATGCAAAGAACTTTTGGTGACACATCTGAAGAACAAAATTAGATCACTAGTTTTATTCATTATCGAGTTTTAAGTTTACCTCTCTATAAAGATAATAAAAAAACAAATAAATAAGCTTTTGCTAACTACTCAACAGATCACTGTACTGTGTGAATCAGGACACACAAAATCCCCCTTTGTCTACTACAAATGATATGGATCTCAGCAGGCTAATGGACAAGTTCTGCTCACTGTATTATCTAGTGACGGGCATCGCCATCCATTCTGAGGGAGGAGGCTATTCCTGCTCTAAGATTGTGGAAATCATCGTGTTTCGGATTTACGTTCATTGAAATTGACCTTGCATAAGAGTCAAAAAAAAAAGGGGGGGGGGCACACAATAGAAATGCAGGAATGGAATCTCTTAACTCTGCATTTTAATTTCATCTGATTTGTACTTACTTGGATCCATTGATCTGATCATAAATGAGGTTTTACAGTATGCTAAAATTTATAAAACTCTCTGTTTTCATTAAAACTGAAATGTCATTTCTCATACACACATACACATATAAACATACAGTATTCTTACAGCTACACAGTTCATAAAAATATATCCTATATACCTCACTCTTGGAGTCCTGGTGTGGTGCCAGACTGCAAAGCTGTTTGAACTGCAAGGTCGGCGGTTCAAGCTCACCAGCTGCTCCTCAGAAACGCTATATGGGGTCACTATGGGTTGGAATCGACTCGATGGTACTTCAAAACAACAACCACCACCTTACTCTTAAATTAAACAATAGAGCACATGATTTTCTTTCAAAAGCAAGCAATGTACCAAGTTGCCTTTGCTTCAAATACCATTCTTCCTTTTCTTTTGTTTGTAAGCCACACAAAATGGTTATCTATGCATAACTAAGTACAGAGCAACAACAATCAAACTAAATTTCTGTTCATAACTATAAGCTGGCTTGTATATACTTTCATAAATAACCTAGCCATGATATTTCCAAAACCATTCACAATTTGGGGAGTTTAAACACCAAAATCAAGAGTGAACAAATGAAAAAGCAACAAAACTTTGAAATTCTGGCTCAGAAGCCTGGAGAGTACAACCGTTTACAAAAGAATGTTTGAATCATCAAATTTTTTACTTCTGCTAAAAGTTGACAAGTTTCTAAATATATATAACCATCTCACAGAAACACCTGTAAATACTAAGTTCTCAAAATTCCTAAGAACCTATAGGGTTCTGCTAAATGAAAAGAAATTTAAACTTTTAGGCTATTTGTTTATGGCAAAAATGTCTCTGTGTTTCAGTAGATGAGACAGAACACTTCTGGTCACTTACTCATCTACTCAAAGCTGGTGGTAAGCAGAGGCTATGAATTTTAGAACAGGATGTTGAAAAATCTCAACAAGTTCCATGGATGCCCTATATTCAAGACAAACACAGTTAGGTCTACACCTTTCTAGTTCTCTAGTCTCCCAAATACCCAACACTGAAGACTAGAGGTAACCTATGACTAAGGACTATCTCTCCATCAACAATGGCATCTAGTTAGTTGTTGGTTTCCTCTAACACTGCAATTTACTCTCTCTATAAGTTATCTTTAATACTGGGCTTACTTCTTTCATGTCCACTGCTGTGGCTACTTCCAAACCACGAGCCTGGCTTGAGATTTTTCCCTCTTCTGCTCTATACAGACACCACTAACAAAACTACGCTTCCTAAGGCGTGCATCAAGTGGCCCCAAATACTCACGTGTCCTTGTACTCATTTGTCTGAGTAGTCTGACATCTCCCGTTCTGGTTTTGGCCTGAGTTGTGTGACTGCCTTCGGCCAATGAGATAAGAACAAATATAAACCACACTGACGTCTCAAAAGCATTGGCACATGTGGTCTTGTCCTCTGTTGCTACTCTTCAGAACTCTACTACCTCCATATGACAAGACCAGACTGACTGCCTGAGTTATAGCACCGTGTCACCTGCTACCACCACAGATAAGTGACAGTCAGCTTTATCAACTCAATAACGAGGTGTGCAAACAAGATCATCACAACAAACGCTATGTCCCCTTCCACGTGCAAGCTGCCTGAAAACCGAGTCAGCTGAGCCACAGATTGATGAAAATAAAACACAGTGGTTGGTTAATTTACTGTTATAGGTGATGTTTCATACAGCAATAGATGAATTATATACTTATTAATTTTTAAAATTAGCATGTGCTCAACTTCAAGTGAAATAAGACTCTTTAAAGTGGCAACTAATGCCCTTGGTGATCTGGTTCCAATATTCCTGTATGCTAGTCTACCTAACAGTCTTGCTGAATTTGAAGGCATGTAACATTATAAAAATGTGTGAGATACTGATGGAATTTAATAGAGGCCATCTAAATTACACAATGTCAACTTTCTTTATGTGAAGTTCTAAAAAAATCTATGCTGTAAAAAATCTTCTTTAAAGAAAATCACTAAACAGCCAGAGTGATTTTGTTTTTAACTGTATGTTTCTATTTCCACAACTTCAAATTTACAAAAATATGGCTCTGTGTTTATATCTTCACTTGTACCCATCTTTCAATAAACATAAACTGCAAAGTAAAAAATACTTGCAAAGCCTAGTTAGCATGGAGGAAAAATAACGTTTTCCTCTTTCCCTTAGACTTATATTTAAACCCTGTCACAGCGTTGCTATGGGTCAGAACCGACTCGACGGCACTGAAACAACAACACTAAATATAACACTAAATAAAGCTCTGCTTATATTCCATAAGTACTTAATAGAATTCTCACTCAAGCTAACACTAGTTTACATGAAAAGAAAAAATTCAATCATCATTCAGAAGTATCTTTCTATTTTATTCTTGACCTTAAAGGCATTATAGTTGGTAAAGAACTCAGACAAGAAAATATTTGGAAATATTTTCATTATTTTCTGAACCAAACCTTCGTCACTGTTTGAAACTAAACTTTTACTAACAGAGCAACTTACCTGTTTGTATTGCCTCTCTGTTCTAATTGCTGAGCTGTGAGTATTTCAAGGTGAATTCAGCCAAATAGGAATGCCTTCTATTTAGTAGGTATAGTTTTGATCAAAATTAAGTATTTAAAGTATTTATATCTCATATATTTATGTTTGTATCTGTATATATAAATACACACACATGGTTGTTGTTGTTAAGTGCTGTCAAGTCGCTTCTGACTCACAGCTACTGTAGTATAAGGTTTCCGATGAGTAGTTGGTTGAGTTTCAACCTCCTAACTTGTGGTTCAAATTTACCTAAGCTCAAATGCTTATCCTATGGTGCCACACCAGGACTCCACATATATGTATGTATGTATATGTATATATATATATACATATGTTGTTAAGAGTGGCCAGTGGGTTTGAACCACTGACCTTGTGGTTCACAGTCCAGTGCTGATCCTACAGTGCCATACATATATATGTGTATATATATAAAAACTATTGGAATCCCCGTGTAGTGTTGCAGGATAATGCACTGAACTGCAAGGTCAGTGTGAACCATGAGGTCAGCAGTTCAAATTCACTAGCCACTTCTGGGAAACCCTATACAGGGTTGCTATGAGTCAGAAGTGATTTGACAATACTTAACAACAAACTATTAATATCTATCAAATTCACTAATTTCTAATTGTTCAAAATACTATAGGGTGAAATTTTTATACCATCTTTTAGAACTCATGCTAATACGCATGGAGACATTCCTGAAACATGCTTACAGGTTATGGATCTGACATTAATAAGATTTCATATACTCTAGACAAGATTGAATTCCTTGTGTGGTGCTGTAGGTTAATGCGCTAGACTGCAAAGTCAGTTTGAACCACAGACAAGTCGGTGGCTCAAACTCACCAGCCACTCCTCAAAACCCTATCCAGGGTCGTTGTGGGTCAGAACTGACTTAATGGCACTTTGACAACAATAACAAGGTTTTTAACACATACATTTAGTCTGTGGGGGAATAGGCTTTAATTTTGTGAATGTCATTTCAAAAGATGTATGCAATGGTGGAAAGGGTTATCTAACTTTTCAATAAAGTCCCATGCCAGCCAGCTTCTCAGTACATTCGATTTCCTTGCATCTCACTCAAAGCATTAAAGTTGCATTTAAAAGAATATAGAGTTTTAAAGTTTTATATTTAACATCTGCATATCATTCTTTCACAAGTATTCTTTGTGTCAACTAGTGTAGAACAACAAAAGATCCAACCAACAATGTTCCATATTTGGACAATAATTTCTAAGTGAATCTGATGACTACAGATAAATCTCTTAACAAAGTAAAGGACGACAAAAATAAATGGCAACCAGATTCAGAGCAAGACACACTTGACCTGTGGCACAGGCAAATCCAAAAAGTTTGTGAAATTTCAACTATCAGTCTGTGAAGCCACAACTTATACCCAGGATGCTATTTGGACCTTCAAAGCAATATGCTCTAATGAATAAATCACACATGAAAACATAAAATGACATCGTTCTTTTTATAAAGTTCCTTTTAAAGAAGTATTCCCCTTCTAAGGGTGGGCTCTCGCAGGTCCCAGAGATACATTTCCATATGGGAAATATAATGGAGTAATGTTTCCTTCCATCTGCTGCCTTGAAAATCATTTATGAAAAGCTTTTCCTATACATCTTTGATAATTTTGATACTCCACATGCGCCTGTTTGTCAAAATTACCCCAAAATGTGAACTTTAGAAATCATACTTGATATTAACAGCCTGGCTCCAGGTGTCAGGTAGAAGAGAAGAGGACAAAAGGGCAAAGCAGATGATGCTGTCATAGGGCTCTTCCTGTTGTTTTCCCAGACACTCTTCTTATAAAGAGCCCACTGGCATTGGAAGATCATCATTTTCTTAAGTATATATGTATATTATCTATGGGTCCAATAATCAGTCCAATGAACTATATATAAATCTATGCAGTAAAAGAACTAAAAAGGCAATGATTCCAAACTTGATGTTCCTATTGTAATGTTGTTGGTGTTGTTAAGTGCTGTTGTCGAGTCGATTCTGACTCATAGCGATCCTGTATAGGGTTTCCAAGGAGCAGCTGGTGAGTTTGAACTGCCAACCTTGCAGTTCAAATGAGTTTGCAGTCTGGCACATTAACCCACAGCGCCACACCAGGACTCCTTATTGTAATAAGTACCACATGTTAATATAAAGCATCTATATTTTAACTGGAGTCCTGGTGTCAGGCTGCAAGAAAAACACTGAACTGCTAACCTAAAGATCAGCGGTTCAAATCCACCAGCCACTCCGTGAAAACCCTATAAGGGTCACTATGACTTAGAAGTGACTTAACAGCACTTAATAACACTTCCCAGGTGGAAAGTAACTTCATAGACAGGTTTTTTAAAACGTTCTTGAAGGGCTAAACATGATCATTTTAGGATTCTATAAAAGGCAATTTAAAAATAAGTTTTCATTAACGTGTCAAATATTTATGAGTAAAGAAATAGAAAGAAATACATCTTTTTTGCTGCTTAAATTGAGATATGAAAAAGAGGTGGGTTTTCCACAATTAACAGCAAAATCTCACTAAGTCAGACTCAGAAAAGGTTTTTAACTCTCCGAGTAGAAGCAGGGTTTAAAAGTCTTATTGTTTACTCAGCGATTTACTCAGTTTTAATTAATATTACAACCAAGACTTCTGGAGCATGTTTAAAATTCTTTAAAGCATTAACTTTTCAAGTTAGGTAGAAATTTGTCCAAGGAGTCTACTTACTTATCACTTATTATTGCTCTAATTATAGATCATGCTTATATATTCATTAGAACACACAACTCCAAGGGCCTCTGCTTTCCTTTATCTCAGCAGGAGTCACCAAGATACTCTCTCCCCAACCTCCACTACACTGAAAATCCTAATAGAATACAAGAGGAGCCCTAAAGGTGCTCTAGTAAAGCGTCTGACTGTGAACCCAAAGGTTGGCGGTTCGAATCCACCAACTGTTCTATGGGAGAAAGATGTATCAGTTTACTTCCGTAAAGATTACAGCTTTGGAATCCATACGGGGCAACTCTACTCTACGTTATAGGGTCGTTATGACTTGGAATTAGGTTTGGTATTTGGTTAATAGAGTGCATCGGTCTAACTATTTAACCCTTGCACATCAAGGCATGAGTGACCTACAGCTTCCATTCAAGTAACTGTTGAATGAATATACTTTCCTGAAACCCTGAGATGGAAAATAAATACATGAAAGATAAGAATGGCTTACCATGCTATTACGTCTCACTCATTACCTCTAACATGTCTGTAAGTTTTTAGAATGTACCCACCCCAATGTTTTAACTAGATGTCACAATTCATATTTCTTTGCTAAATTTTAATATGCATTATTGTTGTGAAGTGTCGTCGAGTCAGTTCCAACCCATAGCAAACCTGTATAGGGTTTCCAAGGAGCAGCTGGTGAGCTCGAACCGCCAACCTTGCAGTTCAAACAGCTTTGCAATCTGGCACATTAACCCACAGCGCCACACCAAGACTCCTTAATATGCATAGAATACTGCAATTTTTCTTCTGCATCTAACCCTTCTACCATACAATGAGATTTAATGTGTTTTATTTTGTGACTCAAAGACAACACTGAGAAACTAGAAATTAATTTGATATTCTATAATTTGAAGTAGAGGCTTACAGAAGCAAATCTGTGTGTGTAGTTTTTTAAAACTTAAATTAAATGGAAAATATTATAATTTTACATGAGGGGAAATCATGGCTAGAGAGAGATTTCTGTTAATGTACTGAAAATAATAAAATCATTATTTAAGCCTTCAAATGGTTTAGACTGTTCAGTAATGCAGACTAACTACCTCATTATCTGCAAACACTAGTGTTTTCTCTAACCACACATGAAAACATGCATACTATGTATGTATATATATGTTGTTGCTAAGTGCCGTTGAGTCGGTTCCGACCCATAGCGACCCTGTACAGGATTTCCGAGGCTGTAAATCTTTACGGGAGCAGAACGCCTCATCTTTCTCCCGCGGAGCGGCTGGTAGTTTCGAACTGCTGACCTTAAGGTTCGCAGCCCGATTCGTAACCACTACGCTACCAGAGCTCCTTATGTATATATATACACACACATATATACGTATCTATTTATGGAGTCCTGGAGTGGTGCTGTAGGATAAGCATTGGACAGCAAGGTCAGTGGTTCAAACTCACCAGCTGCTCATACAAAGTCACTATGAGTCGGAACCGAGTTGACGGCACTTAAGAAACAACAACATAGGTTTTGTATCAGTAAAATTAAAACAGAAAACTAGTACTATTCCATAACTACCAAAAATTACCTAAAACTTTTATCTATAGTATACCAAGTATTTCTCAAATCCTTAAAATAATTTTAACAGCCGGCTTTTCAATAGCTGTATATGAGAGGCCTGTTTTTCTAAGACTCACACGCATAATTAGCTACAAAAATGCATACGCAAAGGAAGCTAATGGACTTGTTTAATTAAAATGTAAAATGTCAGTATCTTAAATTCCATTTATATGATTTAAAGGAGGCTTACTAAGTCAACTCTCTTGACAAGCGCATTCAGATTGCTTGGAAGGCTACAAAGGCGCTAATGACATTTACCCCCCTAATAAGAGCTGTTCACACTTCATGGTTTTCCCTTGTTATTGCTCAGGACAGACACTAGCACCTCATTGAAAGATCAGTGCTGCAAGGGAAAAAGGCCCCTTGAGACATCTCAGACTTGAGGAAAAGCACTATATCAGGTGATGCTACAGAGATGACATGTCTGATTCTCCCGGGTTCTCACTAGCGCCTAGGGCCAAGGATTTGAGGCAGTTAGCACACAGCCAATCAAAACCTTCCTCTGCTCCCTGGAGACAGGACCATTCTCCCCCCACAGCAGGCATGTGAGGGCCAGGGAGAAAAGAAATAAACTTCTTTTAGGTGCCCTAGGTCTGGCAGGATCCAAATGTCTTGGACTGCTCTCCGTTAATCTCCATTGATGTGTGGCTGAATGAATAACACACTGACCTTTTCACCTAAGAGACCACAATTTGAATCCAATGGAAACTCACTAGAGGATCAATGGACGGAGATGCTCATATTTTAAAGCAATAAAGCACTGCAAATAGGAAAAGAGACAAAAGTTTTTCATCGTGGTTTTGGCCACAGATTCAACCCATTTTCCCTGGCTCAGCTATTATGATTTGGAATTAAAAAGCTCCTAGGACTGCCCCCATGGAGCTCAACATCTGGCACCAGCCCACCGCCACTGTGAAGCAGACATTCCCTCACATGTCAATACGTGGAGAAGCAATTCCTGCTGGTGATGGGATGATGGCTGACCCAATGGAATATACTCAGCATGAACCCTCACGCTGGCAGAGATGACAGGACAGCTCTTAATTACTCTTCCAAGGAGAATTTAAGTTTATGTGTGTGTGGTATTAATTTAAAATCACTAGACATCCGTACATACTTAAACAGAAGCAAAAGTACGACCCGATTTAAGTCACATCTTTAGCTACCAAATTTCTGTGGCGTATCAAAACCAATAAAATATTCTGAATTTTAAGAGGAACACTTGAGACAAAATCTATGGGATAGATACGCCACTGTGTAAGTGTCCATATTTCATGGAAGCCAGGCCTAGCATGACTCTATGCCAGTATTTACAGCGGTCTGTGTTCTTCACATTCTCCTTTTTATTCCACCAAGGTCTGAAAGAAAAGCCTGCTTTGCGCCGAGCTGTCCTTCAGAAACACTTCCCAGAGAGGATGCTCTACGGAGCACAGTCTTAGAACACCACATTTACTCAACTGCTATTTTTAAGACCAAAGGAGAAAAAAATATCCACAGCAGGAAAAGCATATTAAAATAAAAATAGAAGATTCAGTAACCACATTACTCATACTAACTAGAAAGCTGCCTCTGACACTATTATTATGGCTTTGTTCAAGAGGGAAAATTATATGAGAACAAGGGAACCAGGTTAAAGCATTGCCTTACTAAGAGGACCTTGGGTTCTGCAAGTCTCAGAAAAATACTATTCTGGGAGCAACAGGTTCAGAAGATGATTTCTAGGAAACATAATCCATGCCTCCTTCCTTTACTTTTTAGGGCTGATGCTTTGAACTCTTTTACCCATGTAAAACAGTCCACTGTTGAAACACAAAGCTACTACATCCACCATTTTCTCTTCAACTCATCCATCCCAATTCCTCACTGATTGACAAAGAGAAATGAAAAAAAAAGAAAGAAAGAAAGAAAAGAAAGCAGGTCACTCAGCTACCGCCAACAAATGAAATTACATCCATAATTGCAACAAGACCTCAGTGTTGGGTTTCTGAAGTAAGTGCACATGGAATCAGTAGCCAGTTTGGGAATCATTAGAATGACTAGTGAATCCCCGCTGAACTGAGTGTCTGTTGTAAGTGGGTCCCCATGCTCCGAGGAATGGAACACTGACTTGTCCTGTGTCATAGCCATGATTAATCAAGTATTGGATCACTGTGCTCCACAGAATTTTCATTGGCTGACTGTCAGAAGTAGATCAGCCAGACATTTCTTTCTCCTCTTAGACTGAAAGCTCCAAAGAAATCTGTTCAGCACCATGCACATTTCCATTGACAGGGTGTGACTCTGAATGAGGCATATTGGCCAGGAAGTTGAACCATCAAAGCTTCATGAGAAAGGAGTGGTAACATGCAAATCTCAGGGGAATCAGGAAGAGCTTATTATCAACAGACCCCAGCTTGTCCTAAAGAGAATCACAAATACTACAACCATCTAACTAAAATTCGATTCCCCACCAGAAACTCACTCATGGCTATTTCAATATAGCATTTGTCAGGTATGGAAAACAACTCATTTCATCCTTTCTATTAAGTAACATGTCTCTTTTTGCTTAAGATTCTTTCCCATGACATGAGTAGATATATACATACCAATATTCATAACAGGACTGTTCACAACATCAAAAAAGATGGAGACAGCCTAAGTTCCCATGAATGGAAGAATGGATAAGAAAACTTTGGTATGTACACACAATGGAATACTACACAACACTGAACAATAATGATAAATCTGTGAAACACCCCAAACATGGAGTATACATTATGCTGAGTGAAAATTAGTCACCAAAGAACAAATCTTGTATGAGACAACTATTGTAAAATCTCAAGAAAATTTTTTTCATTCTGAAAGAAACATTCTTTGATGGTTATGAAGGGTGTAAGGGAAGGAAGAGTAATTTACTGGCTAGAGGGTAGATCTACGCTAACTCAGGTGATGGGGATGGCAATGTATACGTAGAGGGAGGATGGCAGAAGAACGATGAAGACAGGTAACAGCACAGGGAGGAATGCAAGAGATAAAGGTGATAGAGGCAAACATCTGTTTTATGGTTAGATACATGGACTGATATACATACAGGCAGATTATCAGTCCATGTATCTACCCATACCCATGTATGGGAGGAAAAGTAGGAGGCAAAGCCACAAACAGGTAAGGGTGTGAAAGAGGATATCTCAACATAATATTTACCTTTGCTTCAAACACACCTATGAATGTGGTGAAGCCAGGCACAAAATGATGAAAACAACTTAGACATTACCAACACCTTGAGGCAATCGGTTGTAGTGCCTGGGGAGCTCAGAACCATAGTCTCAGGAGATACTATGGTCAACTGGCATAATATAGTCCACAAAGACAATGCACTATATCCTACTTTGGTGAGACACTTTAAGTGTCTAGGACCTTAAAGTTCACGAGCAGCCATTTAAGACACAACTATTGGTATCTCCGTGGGCAGGAGAAATAAGAGTGATGAAAACGGATGGTGCTTAGAATCAATTATTCCAAGAGACGAATGGAAAAAGTGAATATTCGCCTCCACAACTGAGAACAGAAGAACCAGATGGTGACCGGAGATCACAACCAACTGCTCTGAAAGGGATTACAGGATTCACTTAGAAGGTCTCAGTGGGAGACAATGTGGAACAAAACTCAAAATTATAAAAAACACTGCGCTTACTGGTCAAAAAGAGACTGGAGAACCCAAGACTAGGATCCTTGGCCACCCTTCAAATCTGGAATGGGACTCAACTTCCTAGCCTGATTTTTAACCAAGCTGTAGACAGGTATATGGGGGGAGAAGCGGGGGCAGGGCAACAATGCTAGTAAAGTTCTGAATGGTTGCGAAGGAGAGTAGAATGGAATTAGGAAGCGCAGAGAGTAAGTGGGATCACTGCTGTTGCAGGGAGGGGACTGCAATCACCTAGATAAACTGTCTGGTTTGTTCAATGGAAAACTGACCATATCTGCTTTGTAAACCTTCATTCAATTCACAATAAAAAGTGGGGAAAAAAAAGTTTCTCCTCTTTTAACACATCTTCCTAGAGTAATTCAATTTGACAGTGGTCACTTTTTCTAGTAGAAAATGCACTGGCCCACCCTCTATTTTCCAACTGCTGCAGGAACTACATATATAATAACATTAACCAAATACATGTATCTGTGTGCATGTCTGTCCACCTGTAAGGATTTAGCAAAAGTTTCCAGAAACACACAGATATCATCTCACTTTCTCCTTTTCATGCCTGCTCTTGATCTCGCATAGCAGTACTTGAAAGGTCACTGCCAAGATAAAGATGGCAGGCTACAGCGGTCTCTAAAGAATCTTCCCAGGCCTTTGTGTTATAGTCAGAGAAATTTCTGTTCCTTTTCAGGTCTCTCTTATCCTACACAGCTGACACTTGTAATAAACTGGAAATATCTTTATGCAAGTCATAGTGGTGGTGGTGGTTGTGTGTCAATGAGTCAGTTCTGACTTAGAGACCCTGAATAAAGTTTCTGAGGTGATAAATGTTTATGGGAGCAGAAAACCTTGTCTTTCTCCTGCAGAGGGGCTGGTAGACTCCAACTGCCAACCTCACAGTTAGCAGTACAGCTCATAATCCATCACACTACTGATGGCTGTGTGCCGTGGAGTGGGTTCTGACTCATAGTGACCCTATACAGGGTTTTCCAAGGCTGTAAAATCTTTACAGGAGCAGAATGTCTCATCTTTCTCCCACGGAGCAGCTGGTAGTTTCGAACTGCTGACTTTCCAGTTTGAAGCCCAATTTGTAACCACTAAGCTACTAGTTGCTGTTGTCAAATGCTGTCAAGTCAATTCTGACCCATAGCAACCCTGTATAGGGTTTCCAAGGAGCAGATGGTGAGCTTGAACCGCCGATCTTGCAGTTCAAATGGCTTTGCAGTCTGGCACATTAACCCACAGCGCCACACCAGCTCCTTAAATAGGTCATAGTGGTGCTATCTAAATGTATGTACATTTAAGAGAATCAGAAAGATTCTGTTGCTCTAGAAACTTAATAGTTAGCAAGTTTGGGAGGCTGCTCAATGAAGGAATCACATTTTACTCAATTAGATTTTATTATCTATCAGAGACTTTAGCAAATTATTTCCCTTTATTTTCAAACTTCCACTCAGAAGATACATTATGCCTTACATACCAGGCCAGAGAGTTAATCAATGACGGAACTGAGATCTGAACCCCAAGTTCAAGACTTTTGTATTTTCAATTCAACGTCGAACATGTACCAGTCTGTTGTTTTAGAAACATCAAGGAATCCCCTAGTGCCATCATGGGGCATGGGCATATCCACTACCAAGTCAGTCTGAACTGTAAGAAATGTTGACTGGCAAGTGAAGTGTAGGTTTGTTTCGGATCAAGAGGAATGCAAAAGCCCTCTGTCATGTTTCAGAAGCACAAATCCTATTCTAGGAGTTCCTGTATTCCTTCCAAGTGTCCAGTGAGCTACCTAGTTCTACTTTGCAAAGGTATGGAAAGGCATATTTTTATTTTTACTCTGAATACAACACATCAAGCTATGTCCTTGGACACAGAGTGTTTACTTTCATTGCTGTTCAAATAGTTAGAGCTTTGGCACGAGATTCAAAATCCCTGTATTCCACTTCCAGTTTTGACCCTGTACAAGGACATTAGCAAGGGAAACTTTAAAACTCCGATGATACTTGCTGAAACTACCTTTCCAAACAGGAAGTTAGGAGGATTCCAAGCACCCCGGAAATGACACAATAAATACAAAACAGTGCCCTGAGCCACAGGCCTTCTGTAAAGCCCTGGCAAAGACAGGAGGGTTCAGACCATTCACAAATGGGATCCTCATTTCATCTTGTAAATTCATGTGGAATTTACCAGATGAAAAGATGCATGTCACCTGTGTCAGGGGGCTGATAATCAGTCTTCACTCTGGATCCAACGTTTTTCCAAACACATCAGTGATCACACCCTCTTCTGAGTCAGCACTGTCGGTCATCGATACATTCTTGTATTTTTAATCAGATGACGCACCAGCTTATTTGAGAGCTCCTACTCTTATGTGCTCAGCACAAAGTAATTAATCAATAAGATGTGCTATCTGAAAGACTACCTGAAATTTCTTAAAATTGTGAAAGGTCAAACAGTTGTTGCTAAGTGCCGTGGATCTGATGCCAAAACATACTGACACTGTATAGGATTTTTAGGGAGCAGCTGGTAGGTTTGAACCACTGACTTTGTTGTTAGCATAAAGCTTATCCTACAGCACCACACCAGGACTCCAAAGGTGAAATAATACTCATAATAAAAGGAAGCCTAGGTTAAGTAGTTTTTATTTTATGCAATATGGCAAAAAGCCTAGGTACTCTAATCATTTTAACAAATTCAACAAGAACTCAATCATTCTACATCACAAGACTGCATGAAGACAGGAGGTGTTGGTGAAAGAAAAGACGGTGTAGGGGGCAAAACTGATAATGTTACTCATACAATGAATCCATGATTAACACACACACACACACAAAGAACATACACGAGCCATCACACAACAGAGTAACAGTAAACATTACTAAGAACACTATGAATATAATTACATTTAATCTGTCTAAAAATCCTATTGGATAATTCCCAGAAATTTCTCCAATTTAAAGATGAAGAAACTAATGTTCAAATATGTTAAATGATCTATTGTACTAAAAAGGGGGATCAACAGGTGACACAAAGATTCACAACCACAATTCCCAAGTCCATGGCCTTGTTATTCCAGGTTATCAATTGTGAATGCTTCTGGAGTCCTGGTATGGCACTGCAGGATAAGTACTGGACTGGTTGGTGGTTCTAATCCACCAGCTTTGCCTTGGAAACTCTATAAAGGGCCTCTATAAATCCAAACCAACTTGAAGGCTCTTAACAACAACAACAACAACAGCATGCACACTGTGCGTGTGCACTAAATAGTATGTGATGTTTTTGATCACTAGATGGAAAAGCAGTCTGTTCCAAGAGGCAAAGTGAAATCTAAAACTCCAGAATTTCAGGCATTTTTTTAAACAAAATTCTAAATGGCCAGGGAGCTAATCATCAAAAAAATCATTACCACTATGCTAATAGTTAACATTTAGTGGATGCTTATACCAGTGGCACTTGCTAAATGTTCTATGTTGTCTTCACAACAAACCAAACCTAGGAGGTACTGCTATTAATCTTGTTTAACATGAGAGAACTGAAGCTTATGTAGCTAAAAATATAGGTCTAGTTCTCACATTTAATACAAACTAAAGTTAAGATGAAAACTCATGAATCTGCCTTGACCACATGATTCTCCAACAGTAAGTTTTGTTCCTTCAGCTGTAGAAAAAGCAGGTAGATTACCTCTAGTCCACAGCCCGTGAGTAGGGCAGAGAGCTTGATCCCCTTCCCTCCCATGGTACAGAGTACTGAAGGGACTGGATGTCCGGGCAGGGATTACACGTCCTAGCCACGGCCTCACATGGCACCAGTTGGAAGTCAGTTCAGATGAGCACTGGACCGCAAGGTCGGTTTGAACCACAAGGTTGGCAGTTCAAACTCACCAGCTGCTCCTCGGAAACCCTATACAGGATCACTATGAGTTGGAACCGACTTGATGACACTTCACAAGAAACAAAATTGATCAAACATGTAATCTAGCAGTTGGAAACAAAGAAGACTAGGCTCTTTGGAATATACCACCCTAGTGATAAAAATGATGGTGGAATGATTTATTAGAATTTTGCCAATATTGATAACTTATTTTTTCAAGTATCTTTTTTCAACAACATAACTTATACACAAAGACCTTTGCAGATAGAATATACAGGAATCAAATTGACTACATCTGTAGAAAGAGATGATGAAGAAGCACATTATTATCAGTCAGGACAAGTGCAGGGGCTGACTACAGAAAAGACCATCAGTTGCCCATATGCAAATTTAAACTGAAGCAAATCCCTGAGAGCTAAATTACAACCATGAGTATATCCCACCCAAATTTAGAGGTCATTTCCAGAATAGATTTGACACACTGAATACTAATGATTGAGAGCAAATGAGTTGTGGAATAGCATCAATATAGCATCAACATCATAAACAAAGAAAAACAGCATTAAATATTCTTATTAAAAAGATAAGAAACAAACAATAGACTTAAGTAGATGTGTGAAGAGACTCTAAAACTTGTTCTTGAACCTAGAATAGCTAAAGTGAATTTAAGAAATGATGAAGTAAAAAAGCTGAACAGGAGATATCAAAAGGCAGCTTGAGAAGACAAAGTAAAGTATTATAATGAAATGTATAAATACCGAGAATTAGAAAACCGAAACACTGAAGAACATACTTGGCATTTTGCAAGCCGAAAGAACTGAAGAAAAAAATTCAAGTCTAGAGTTGTAATACTGAAATGCTCTATGAACAAAATATTGAATGATGCAGCAAGCATTCAATAAGATGAAAGGAATACACAAAGTCACTCTACCACAAAGAGCTGGTCAACTTTCAACCATTTCAAGAGGTAGCATATGATCAAGAATCAATAGTCTTGAAGGAATCAATCCAAACAGGACTGAAGGCAACGGAGAAAAACAAGGCTCCAGAAACAGAATGCCAACGGATACATTTCAACAAACATATGGAATGCTGGAAATGCACAATGTCTATGACAATACACTCTGAAGACAGCTACCTGACCAGCTGACTAAAAGAGGTGCCCATTCCAAAGACAGGCAGCCACAGAATCGCTAATGTCAGATACAAGCAACATTTTACTAACCATAATCCAAAAACTGTAGCAGCAGTCCATTGATAGAGAATTGCAAGAAGGTTTGAGAAGAGGACATGGAACGAAGGACTTCATTGCTTAGGATCAGATGGATCTTGGCCAAAACCAGAGAATATATATATAAATGTTTCCCTATGTTTTATTGACTATACAAAGACATTCAACTGTGAGAATCACAACAAACTATGGGCAACACTGGGAAGACTGGAGATTCCAGAATACTTAACTGTGCTGAAACCATCATTTGAATAGAAACTAGGGGATTTAATTTGAATAAAACCAAAGGTTTTAAATGGTCAATGTTGTATCCTTTCTCCATACTTACTCATTCTATATGCTAATACCCTGAAGAGCTGGACTATATGAAGAACTCAGCATCAGGACTGAAGTATGAATCATTAACATAACATAATCATCTGTAATATGCAGATGACACAAACTTGCTTATTAAAAGGAAACTAGAAGCATTTACTGATGAAAATCAAAGACAGCTTCAGTATGGATCGCACCTCAATATAAACAAAACATCAGTCTTCATCAAGTGGAACTGACAAGTAACATCATGAAAACAGAAAAAAAAATGAATTTGTCAACCATCCAAGTACTTGGATACCCAATCAACGACCATGGAAGCAGCAACCAAGAAATTAAACAATGTATTGGATTTGTCAAATTTTGCTGCCAAATTTTAAATCAAAGATGACATACTTTGAGGGCTAAGGTGTACCAGACTCAAACTATAGTACTCTTAATCACCTAAAATGCATGCAAACGCTGGGCAGCGAATAAGAAGAACACAGAGAAACGGATGCATTTGGATTATGGTGGTGAAGAATACTGACTATACCATAGACTAGTTACCATGGACTACCAGAAGAATGACCAAATCTGTCTTAGAAAAAGTACAGTCCGAATGTTCCTTAGCTATGAGGGTGGCGGGTCTTTGCTTCACATACTTTGTTATCAGGAGGGACGAATCCCTGGAGAAAATGTCTTATTTAAAAAGTAGAGGGTCAGTGAAAAAACGCAGACCTTTACCAAGATGTCCTGACATAGTGGCTGGAGCAATGACTGTGAGGGGGGTGCAGAACCAGGCAGGGTTTCCTTCTGCTGTACACAAGGTCACTGTGTGTCACAACCAACATCTATCAGCACCTAAAAACACCAATCTTAAGAAATGTATAATATTAAACTAAAAACTTCCGTAATCCTAGGAGAGAAACTAACCTCAACTACACCATATGCTAATTCAACGTCAATATCTACAAGAGAATCTAGAGTAAGAAGATTCACAGTACTAACACACATGAACCTGCTCGGCAAAAGATAATTTAAATACAAATGTTGGCTTAATATTGACATTTTCTACCACATTACCACAAAACACTTATTAGACACAAACCACAAGTTTGGGAGCAAAAGAGTCTCTGTATCTCTTCTCATTGTCTATTGAGCTGGTGCTACAGGAATTCATTTCTTCAAAGTCTGTAGAAACACCAAGGATTCTTTTGGTCAACCAAGTTTATTGAATGTCCCATGAGTTCCATGGTGAAACATTAGGCTTTATCAAGTTAAAACAGGTTTCTTTATTCATTTCACAAATATTTATAGAGTGCCCTGCCTTTGTGGCATTCTCACTAGTGAGTAAGCCAGGAAAAACATTTAAGAGTTGATTTAATGAATAGATTGATTTTAAACTGTGATAAGAGCTTCAGGGATACAAGTTATGAGACAGATCCACAACAGAAAAGATGTGTGGCTAAGTTGATCAGGAAACGCCTTCACGAAAAAGGAGGACTTTAGTATACACTTGATGGACCCTTGCAGAAAGAGGAGAATATATATACCAGGCAGGAAAAAGCCTCACGTGCAAAGCCCTAATGTTGGAGAAGAGCTGAGTGTGACCCAAGAGCCACAAACTTCTGTTGACCCTGACAGGAGAAGCTTAGATAGTGGGAGAAGTTGGTGGGAGCTACTTGCCTACTTACTTCCATAGACCACATTATCCAAAATTTCTCAGTCTTTATTATGCTAGCATGTACCATGAAGCTCTAATAGGAAGATCCAGCATGTAGATCATTCCAGATATAAAGTAGGGAGTGCATTCTAGATATAAAGACTCGGACTCCCAAAGTACGCTGAGAAACACTGATTGTTCTGACTGTTTCAGGACACAGACATCTGAAAATGTGCCTCTCACACAAAGCTGCTGAGATCTCAGCTAACTATTCAGAATGTCTGAAAAGATTCTCTGAATTCTGGCAGGGCCCATTTATAAAGGAAGAGATTTCTAAAACCTGGCTGGTATACAAGCCCAGGTAACACACTTGTTCAAGTCACAGAGAGGTTACGTAAACACTTAATTTTTAAATGATCAAATCCAACAATGATTATCATTTACATTCTTATATAGGTATAAACAAGCAAACAAAAAAAACAGCGATATTGGGGAAAGGATGGGAAGGCTCTGAATTTTGCTGTAAAATAGGTATCAGGAGAAAAAGACTGAAATAAGAATTATTCATTAGCAGCAGAAAAGACATATTGTGCTCTTATGTTTACATTTTAGCATCTCATAGAATATTTCCCCTTGTAGGGGGAAAAATGGTTAATATTTATCTAGCAGTTTCTGTGCTTTTAAATGAGTACTGCAAAATAAACATAGAGGAATATCAAATTCTTTATCTTTGAAGAATATCATTTGGATTCTTAAATGATCCTAGCTCAAATGATGCTATGCATTTTTTTTTTATCAAAACATACAGGATACTTGATGGATGGCATGCATCCTTTCAAATGGCCAGCTTCTCACCCCATTTAAAATCTGGTCAGACACCTGCTGTTGTTCTACATTCTGAACTGTCTCTGAAGCCAGGAATAACTGTGTACACATAAGGGATGCAGGTTTGAACCCACAGAGAGTTAAATTAATATGCTGGCTTGACCAGTTCAACTTACCGTACATCTTCATTTGCCCAGTAACACAATCTATAGTCAACTGCTAACCAAGTCAATATGTGGTAAGACTAACAGCCACCCTAACTTGCCTTGATAATTATTCTCCTTTAACTGACATAATATTCAATATACTGTTGTTGAGAGCAATAATGCTAAAATTGATGCCTTGAGGGCTACAAAACAATTGAGTTTTTGCCAGATGAAATGACTGCTGCTCTAATACTGCATCACAGAGTCCCACAACCTTCAGAGGCACACTTGATCGTCAACTTGTAGAAAAATGCTATATATAATTAAATTCAAAGTCCTTTCTGCATGCCTATCATTACTACGCATAATAAAAAAAATAGTAACCAATAATCTGCTGATACTGTTTTAGAAAATAAGCATTTGTTTCTATAGCAGCTCTTTTGTTTTGTTGATTTAATGGACATTTTCTCTAAGACCTATCTTACGTCCTTCAATCTCTCATTTTTCTAAGCAAAACTGTTTTCACAAGAAACAAGTAGATGATAAATGCTGAATGACAATAAGAATCATTTAAATAAAATCTATATCACATCAATCCTATCAATAAAACAAGACAAACTAAACCTAGAATTCCTCTAATGTAAAATTCATCCATGATTTTTCTCAAAATGTCAATTCTATACTCTGAATGGGGTAACAAATTATAAGCTACATCTTTTAAAGTGAGACTTCATCAAAACCCTATTAAATTAATGAAAATGAATTATAATTTAAGTAGCATGATGAATGATAAGGTTCTTTATAAGTAGTATCTCACCCCTAAATAAGAGACTATCATTTTAGTAGGTGATTGTGCTGAATTTTCCTTTCATACTTATTTTTCTTGCAGTTCTGTATCTTTAGATGCATGGCCATCATAGAAAAGGAAACAGAAAAGAACTGATTATGAACAGGGTATAGTCTAAAAGCGAACACATACTATACTATCTTGGAGCTATTAGAATGTTGGGAAATTAACATGTAACTATTATTGCAAATAAAATAAAGAGTAGGCATCGGTCAAAGCAAAAGATAGGATTTTAACTCAGATTATCCAGCAGGTTGTGTTTACTGCTGTCAAAAGGCACCAGTGAGTGGGGTTGTTAAGTCAGCATAGTCATGCACACATCTCTTTGTTTGGACAGAAACAGACAATGCATCTGCTCCAGGTACCAGAGATAAAAACTGTACACAGAGAAGTGAAATACAACATAGATGATGGAACAGGAAGTAAAACATCACAGAATGGGAAGTAAAGAATGTACTGAACTGGCACAAAACACTTGTTAGTTTTTAATATAGGAAAGTGTGCTTAACCAAACTAATAACTCCATTCAGTAATCTGCAAGTGGTTTAGTCCTTTGTTAGGATAAAATCCATCCAACATGGATGATAATAATCATGTTGTGGCCCTGACTGCAGAGAATATGGCTCTGCATGCGTCTGGGCGCCAGCCTACACAGGAATTGTGAAAGTGGCCCCCGCTTTATTTTCCTGGCCCCTACACCTCCTAGATCTTCTGCTCCCACCAGGACATCCCTGACCACCCAGGACTTATCTTCCCACTCACCCCACTGACACAGCCCAATCCTGAGGCAAATGAGATAATGCCTGTAAATGAGCTCTGTAAACTGAAAACGCAATATATAATTATTACTATTACCATCACCATCTCATCTTCCAAGGGCCAAGTTTCCTGTGCCTTCTTTCCAAGTTGACACTTCAAGAAATGAAAAGAGTCTATACCAAATCAAATTAGTCATGGAGGGCACAGACTAGTTTATCTCCCCCACTTTTACTTTACCTTACCATTCTTACAGCTTTCCTGCCCTGGGTAGCACAGGTGCACTTTCCGGAGGTGCTGCAAAGAATGGCAGGAATGGGTGTGTGCGTTTCCAGGTTTAAAGAGGGGGGCGAGAACTGCAGGGGAGATGCCGGGGGCACAAGCTCTCCACACAGCACAGGCTCACCTTGGGGACATAAACCTTAGGGCTGGGTTAACTAGAACTACTTAATGCTGAGAGACAACAACAATGAGAGTTTTCTCCATTTTCATAAAATTTACTTCAGATTCTAGCTCCTGAAGTGGTAATCTCCTTTGGTGGGAGGGGAGAGATTTCCTCAGAGTCTTTTTAGATCTTGGGGTTTTCCAACACAAGACAGGCAACCAGAAAAACATTTCACCAGCAAAAGACACAATGTAAAATGACTCAAGCTATACTGCAAAAATGGGAATATGATGCAAGAGGGGCTGGGGAAGACTGGGTCCCCTGAGAAAGTCGTAACCCTTACCAGATCATAAGTACCAGTGACAGACAGGAGGAGCTTGATCTGCACAAACAGGTGTTGTCAAGGCCCACCCATAGCCATGTCTGTCTGCCCTGGAATACAGAACTCTGAGGCTGTAATTGGAAGGCTTACAGGTAATAAAAGCAGGAGTTTGGATTAGTTACACTTTTCCCTCTGATTAGGAGGAAGAAGCAATCAATGGTGAGGGGATACAGAAAACGAGGAAACTAACTAATAAACCCAGAGGGAGCTTCATCTCAGCTCTTCACACCCCTGACTCTCAGCTCAAAGAGCCCTTGCTTTTAGGAGGGCCACAGTAAGGCTTGCTGGAGAAGCCAGAAAGCCAACCTTGTAGAGAGAGAAAGTTGAATTCAAATATGTAGAAACATGAATCATTTTCCAACAGGCCACTTTTCCCTCCTAATCCACTCCACAGAGGCTCCATGCTGGCTTGGTGGGATATCTGTCCTTTTCTCTAGTTCTCCATGGAAACTTGTGGCTATGACCACTTAACCAGAAGAGGGTATGTATATCTGTGTGTGCAAGGGGCAGGAATGAGACTGGGTTTGCCAAGGGCTTTCACCCAACCCTATCCAGAGCTGGCTCCACACCCCAGCATTCAGTGTCCTCGCCCTACCTGAAGGATGTATCCCCGCACGTAGTCCCGAAGAGTCCAGCCCAGGCCATGCAGTATGTGCAACACCTCCTCCTGCTTCAGGACGCTGAAGAGACGGTCCAGCAGGATCTTCAGCCGCACGGGAACGGCCTGTGTCCCATAGAGCATCAAACTGCTGATGTCGAACACCACGTTGGACTGCACGATCTCCACTTGGGTGGGATGGTACAAGTGCTGCGTGCTGAGTTTATCCAAGGCTGTGTGGTCCCACCAAGATCCAGGGGATGCAGGAATCGAGGGGGTGCGGGGAGACAGAATCAGAAGAAAACGAAACAAGTTACTTGTAAGTGTTGTTAAGTGCCATCAAGTCGATTCCAACCCATAGCAACCCGGTAGAGGGTTTCTAAGGAGCGGCTGGTGAGCCTGAACCACCAATCTTACAGTTCAAATAACTTTGCAGTCTGACATTACAGCTCAGTTGCTGATTGAGGATGACCACAGATGTTTAAACTGGTTTTTAAAATGGCATAGTTCTCTTCCCTGTCCCACTCTCTGTTTTACCCATTTTGGGGAGGATTCAATGTTTATAAATTGCAGACTAGAGCAAACACAAAACACATTCACCATTCAGAAACAGAACCACTAAGGATGTTTTTTTACTGACTGCGGCTGGCTCTAAGAACCTAGTTAATTTGCTAATTGAACTATGGCCAATCCAAGTTCTTTCTACCCAAAACAAAATCCACAACTTGAACTGTGGGAGCTGGGTCAATCAGTAGAGGATTCACCCATAAAGCTCACCCTTCAATTTACAGAGACAAAGGAGGTTCGTTAGGGTGGTTGTTTCTGTGTGACCTCCGGTCGATTCTGACCTGTAGTATGACTGAGTAGAAGTACCTTGTATCGTGTAGCGTTTCTTGGGCCATAATGTTAAATGGAGCAGATCACCAGGGCTGTCTGGCAGGGTTTGAGATGCCAAATTTTTGGTGGGCAGCTGAGGATTTTACTACTGTGCTAGTGGAGTTCCTCAGACTCTGGGTGTAAAAGGGTCAATTTAGAGGAAGTAGGGTAAGCTGACAACCTGTGGGGGGGGGGGGGGGGGAACGTAACTCAGGTTGAATTAGCTAAGGGAGATTATCTGAGACCTTCTTTACAGTCTCAATTGTCTCCCATGCTGCTCACTTGTAAAACAGTGTCTTATTCACTGGCATGTTATCTCTGGAAATTGTTCAAAAAGGAGAAAGAGATTTAAGTCATAATTTAGACACTTTGTAAACACCCTAAACAAAAGTGTGTTATCAGATGATGAAAATGGGGGGGAAAAAATTACTAAGCAAAAAGTTGGGGATTTCTGTGTATTTATACTAAATGCTAGTTGATATTTGAAGACTGACCATTCTCTAGGTAAAACAGCTTTCATGAAATTCACATGTCAACAGCTGAGCCCTTCAGCTAAATCTCATGTAGAAAATCACACCTTTGCCCTAGAACTGGAAGCCATGACAGGGTCACAAGTTCTATTCCCATCCATATCTGAGTTAGTGAGAATCTTATAATAATTTACCTCACTTTCTCTTAAGCAAACAATATTTAGCATTGTCTCATCAAAAAGTTGCTCCAAAGATTACTGAGATAATGAATGAATGTGCTTTAGACTCCTTAACAGAACGTACAAGACATTAATTAACTGTCAGAATTAAGCACATATGCTAGTCTAGAGATTAAAAAAGATAAAATATCTGAACCTAAAAGATGTTCATCTAATGTCAAGAGTCAGGGGAACTGACTATCAGACAACAAAAGCCAGACTCAAATTATAACTAAACCTGAGATACACCTAAGATTTCTTGCAAGTTCCAAATCATTTCTCAATCACTGTCCCTAAAACTTTATCCCATAATAGTACAGTCTACAGTACAGGTACACTTTAAGCAACTCCAAGTTTAATACGCCAGTATTTTTTGTATGATAATGTCGATATTTAAAAGAGCTCACTTACAGTTGTGTGTGGTTTTTTTTTTAAGTATTTCAAATGTATTTTTGCAGGGCTCCTCCTCAGCTCTGGTTTCCTCCTGACTGCTGGTCACTAGAGAGTTCATGTACTCTTGATAAATTGCTTTCTTAAATCCACAGTGTAAAGGCTCTTATCATATACCCGCTGGCTTCATTCAACACATTTACTCCCAGGAATACTTTGTCAAAGAGTTCGGGTTTCCTCATACTTCATTTCTTGCAGCTGATTTGTCTGATCTTTTCTATTCTAGTGGTTAAGTCAACTTTGAATAAATAGCCTTAAAAATTAATTTAACGTTTGGGAAAGATAAGGAATCCACCAGCCTAAGGATTGAAGTCTTCCCTCACTCCACAGGGTATTTAGACTTCAGGAAAGCAGGAGAGGGATATTACCTCACCCCTGTTCTTCTTCATGTACAGCTTCACTAGGAAGCTTTCTGCAGAGGGGCTGCTCTTACAGAATAAAGTGACAGCAGGGGAAATCCAACAGCTAAACTCAGCTCCTCCTCCCGTTTCCCATCAAGAACACTCATGGCACCATCTCAAACACTACACAAAATGTACTATGTCCACAATAAATGAACGTCAGAGAGTTCAGTGACAGGGAAATTAAATGACACCATATCGTGATTTTTATGCAATATTTTTGCACTTTTTAACTCCTGCATTGAACCTAGGCAAATCTGCCTACAAATGTGTTCAAGGGCTGGGTACAAAGCTGTGGTCCGCCAATCATCCACTTCTTTTAAAAGGACAGTTTTAAAAGATGCAGAAGGCTGCTAGGGGTGCATAAATAAATAAAAAGCAAGGGTTCCGAGAACTGAAAAAGCCAGGGTGGAATCCAGAGTAAACATTTCCCTAAATCTGCTTTGTCCAACACCAGCGAGTGAGAGCATGATTGTAAGTCTAAGTCTTCTTCAGGAGCACTCTATACAATGAGTGGAAATACTGTTATTCTTCACATAATGAGGATTGCTAACTTTATCATGAAATGGCCAGACAGTAAGTACTTTATGCCTGGAGGGATACTTAGTTTTAAACAATTACTCCTCTATGCTAAGGTAGCTGGAAAGTAGCCATGGGCAAGACAAACAAATAAAACTTTATTATGGAAAAGCAGGTGTCCAATAAGATTTTGAGTTCTGGTGTAGCGCTTTTGGATAAGCACTGGATTGCTAACCACAAGGCTGGCAGTTCAAAACCACCAGTGCCTCCTTGGAAACCCTATATGGGATCACTATGAGTCAGAACAAGAAGCCATATTTAGAGAGTACTGTGTAAATACCTCATATACAGCATGAAAGCTTAGGCCAGATATTTAAAGTCAACAGAAAATAATGGAAAGGCAAATAGGAGTGTGTTGAGGCTGCAATTATCAGGAAGGTAAGCCATAGAGAAAGGACTGAGTAATAGGACAATTTCATTCTGAAATGTACAGATGTCAATCGCAAATTTTAGAATGAACATGTCAGCTATAATTACGATCTGTTAGATTTCTTGAGTTTATCAAAACTTTCTGCTTTATCAATGCCAGATCATAGGGCGACAGCAAGTTGTACCAACTTGTGGGTATGTTTCCTTGGTGGACCAAAGGGCAAGTAATGATCATATGAGTGCGACAGTATTTGGAAACTGAGAAATAGACTTCTGCTTAATTTCATGGTCTCCATATGTCTGACTGAAAAGTATTCATGTCTGGATCTAGAACTTAGTGGGGTTAAGAATGTGACTTAGATCAAAGGGAGTGGGGACATGGTAAGATAAGAACTTGTTCATCAAGGTGCAGTTTAGTAGGAAGGGTATCTGCTTTTTTTATTTTATGAACTGAACCATCTACTAACATGTCCTATACCAGAGGCACTTTCATACAGTAAGATGATACTCTCCTTTATTCTATTAACAGCCATTGATTTTCCTTTCCCATAGCCACTCCTTCTCTGCTCTCGGTATCAAGACCTCAAAGAACTGAATCTTTTCAAGCAGACCTGGAAAACCAATGTACCCCTAGTCCACTGGCCACAACCACTGGTTCAAGAATGGGCACATGAACAAAATCTGAACAGTGGGACTGAATCCAGTATTTTGGTGAGAACTACTGAGAAACTCTCTCTCCTCTGAATCTCTACAGATACCTAAGACTGCAGCTAACATAGGGGAGGAGAACATGGATGCGCTGGAAAAAACAACGGTTGACAATATCGTTTGATCTACAAGGTCTGGTAATGACCTAGATTGCTACCATCCCTAAGCTTTTCACTTACATTAAGCCAACAAAACCTCTCACATTTCTTCTAGACTCCCCACCTCTCTAATGATCAATTGGAAGTCCTAACTCACAGAACAAACAGCCCGGGTAAGGCAGTAGTTAACCACTCATTTATTACCCAACAGGGAAGCCCCTTTGAGGGAGAAATCTGTGATGTGGCAGTTTGAATCTATCCTATAGGATCACTGTGAGCCAGAATTGACTAATCAGCAAACAACAACTAATACAACTATCTTTGGGGGAGCGTCTCACACTACTGCGTACCACGTAGCTTTATTGGTTCGAATAACAGTAGAGATCAATTGCAGGCCAAATACATTTCATAATTTCTCAAATGAACAGGAGAAGTTGCCTTTAAGAATTTTGTATTATACACTAATTTACACAAGGTTACAGAAATTTTCAACAGCATTAATTAAAAGGGGGGGTGTTGAGTCATGGAAATGAACATCTATATATCAACTTCAAGCCATAAAACCACTCTCTTTCATTACTTTAAACACAAACGCACACAATATTACAAATACCACCTTTTCAGAAACTGCAGGCTCAATGAGGCAAAGTTAATAATGGGTCTAAGATCACTTAGCTACTTCCCCAAAGAAAAGTCTGTTTCTACAAGAAAACCTGCAAGTCTTCATCATGTTGGAAGTCCCTTGCTCCTCAGAATCTGGGATTCTTGTCTATGACTCTGCTGAAACAGGCATTTCAAAGGTCACTGATACTTGCTTTACTATAAAATTCATATAAAATTGCTACCATCTTTCATGGACTGTCATTATTGTCCTTGATATCAACTTAACAGCTGACCCTACTGATCACCACTCCTCTCAAAATGCATTCCTCCTTCATTATGGCAAACATTTCCTCACTAGCACTTACTAACTTATCACTGATTTAGGTGCTACATGTCAATGCAAAAGTCATTTATATTGTGGTCTTCACCTTCAGAGGCAGACACATACACAGATGAGATAAAGCACTGCAGAGCACATGAAACAGGATGACTTTTTAGGAAGGCGCCGACCTGTAAGATACCAAGGGATTCTGATGGTCAGGGAAAAGCAGAGCATACTAGTAGAAGGTACTGAAGCAGCTGGTTTCACACTATATGCATCAGGAATGCTTGGACGGCTTATTCATTGGATTCTCTCCCTAAATTTCTGATTCCTTAGGTATATGGAGGGGATCAAGAATTTGCACTTTTAACACATCTGCAGAGAATTCTCCTGATCAGGAAACACAGTTTGAGAACCAGTGAACTAAGGAATGTGTGTCAGACTCTCCAATGAAGGTTCAACATTGAGAATAAATACGTACAGATGAATGAATCCACAAATGTCCGATGGGCAGATTGAAAAGAATCTTAATCCTGATGATTAAAACCTATCGTTACAAAGACATACAAAACAATTTAACATGTATAAAATGAAAATAATTTTTGATTTTAAAATTAAAACTCTGAAAAGAACTGAGAAGTTCAGTGAAAGCAAAGGCTGCCATGCCACGGCTTAGTGATCAGGACACATGCCCATCAACACTTAATGTTAATCTTAACTTCCACAGAGTAACAGATCCTTCAAAGAGAATGTAAGAGAGGCAGAAGGGTCGCATTCCGTTTGAAAAAACTGCCAGAGTTGAATCTGACCGGAGCATACATGCCATGCGTTTCCGTGGATGGTCCAGACAAGAGAGGGTGAGGCATTTCTGTAAAACTCCAGAGGCAGATGCCTTAACTCGATGGACTTCAAATGAGGATAGACCTAAGCCTGGGGTATGAGAAGGCGACCTCCAGTGAGGCTGTAGACACTGGGACTCCAATTCTAGATTCAGAACTTCCATATTGACTAAGCCTGATCCTCCTGAGAAATTAGCAATTGCCGTCTTTCCCTGGAAAACTGCTCCTTCTCTCCTGACAAAAAAATGCATGCGCCTTTTATTATATATGGCTCAGTGGACCAGGATGTAAAACTCTCTCTCTTGGGTGCTGAAAAAACTGACCACTTGAATAGCTTTGGGAGTACCTCCTTTAATGATTGGTACAAGCACTATCAACCTGCCGTGGTCTCTCCTTTGCCTGACTATCCTTACAGCTAGAAGAGAGTGTTTGGGTCTAGGTTGTAATGTTCAATTCAATGTAAAATGGGGCAGTGGGAAGGGCCATCCTCTCAATTTTAATAATGTCTCACTCTTTAGAAAGCATCCTATGAGAGCAAAGCAAAAATGCCCAACAATGGAAAACAATGGCCTTTTCCTACATACTCAAAGGTACCACCCTCAGTGCTCACCCCTATGAGGTGCCATTACCTGGAAAGAAACCCCCTCTCGCCAAGCACATGAAAGTGATGTCTGCTCTTCAGATCCACTTTGGAGCATATTTCACAGTCTACAAAACTTGGTAAGAAGCACTGGTTAAAACCTGTGATTTCTTTCAGAA
Organism: Chrysochloris asiatica; assembly: GCF_000296735.1. Classification (NCBI taxonomy): domain Eukaryota; kingdom Metazoa; phylum Chordata; class Mammalia; order Afrosoricida; family Chrysochloridae; genus Chrysochloris; species Chrysochloris asiatica. Next base: position 10,824,058 of record NW_006408583.1, on the reverse strand, counting down.
ATTATGAGTATCAGTTAAATGAGTATCAGTTAATAAGGCAGTTATAACCCAATTACATAATACCAAAATACTGGAGTCTTGGTTAATTAACACTGCTGGTTAATGTGCTGAGCTGCAAAGTCGGTTTGAACCCCATGGCTGGTGGTTCAAGCTCACCAGCCGTGCCTCGGACACCCTATACAGGGCTGCTATGAGTCAGAACTGACTTGACAGCATTTAACAACAATCTTTAAGAAGATCTGGTAACACGTTGGTTACGAGCCAGGATGCTAATCTCACAGTCAACAGTTTGAAACTACCAGGATTCCATAGGAGAAAGATGAGGCTTTCTGCTTCTGTAAATATTTATAGCCTAAGTATTTAATTTTCAAAGATTGTAACTTTCTCTTTTATTAAATACATTAAAACAGGATGCCAAAGAGATCTAGCAAAATTATTGGTTTCAATTCCAAAACCACATTGTGATATATATACACAGAAACACATTTATATAAAAGTATTTCCAGAACTACTTGCATAATTTTCACTTTATATAAGTTACTGTTGTTGCTAAGTGCCATCGAGTCGATTCCAACCCATAGCAACCCTGTATAGGGTCTTCAAGGAACAGCTGGTGAGCTTGAACCGCCGACCTGCAGTTCAAACGGCTTTGCAGTCTGACACATTAGCCCACAGCGCCACACCAGGACTCCTTATATATGTTATATGTGATAGCATATCATTACAAATTAAGTAATGAAAAACAGCATTTCTTTTACAAACTGAATAAATTTTATTAGCCCCATATTTTATTTTTTTAATGTTTTAGTAAAGTAACTTGTTAAGATCCATTCCATAATTCATATCTGTGATTTTATAATCTTTATTAACATGATAAGAGTATTATGACTCGTATAGCAACATTATATGTTATATGTTTATATGAATAATGCAATGCATAATCAAGTAATCTTAGTTGAATTAGAAAATAAGTTAACTTTTTCTAATGGAAAGTTAAGTCAGATGTGGCTAAAGCCACTTCTGGCTTTGGAGACATGTCTATATGGTGGAAATCTATCAATTACGATAGAAAAATCTACAGAAATAAAAGCAATTCATTAAAAAAAAATTCTGTGAAAAGGGCAGAAATTCGGTTTCAAACTTTCTGTGTAAATTGGAATAAATTGTTGTTGTTGTTGTTGTTATGTGTCATGGAGTCGGTTCCGACTCATAGAGACCCTGTAACAGGGATTCCAAGGCTGTAAACCTTTACAGGGGCAGAAAACCTCATCTTTTTCCCGCGGAAAAGCAGGTAGTTTCTAAGTGCTGACCTTGTGGTTCACAGCCCAATTTGTAACCACTACGCTACCAGAGCTCCTTTAGAGTGTCTCTAAATTAAATGGTAATGTTGAGTTTATTCTCATTTGATGTCTTGCTAACACCTTTTTGCTCCATTTCCCAGAAAGTGAGAAAGTGAATGACTACCGGCCTAAAGAATAAAGTAGGTTTCCAATTTTTTGTCTTTCATAAAACTAATCAATGTGATAGCAAAGCTCCCGGTATGTACCACTCACCAAGTGTGTCAGCAGTCTACAATCTGTAAAAGTTAAAAATAGAATGATACAACTTTTCTCTTCCTAATAATAAATAATATTCATCCACAGAATATGAACTCGTCTGGGAAAAAAACATATAAAGACCAATCTACATCAGACAAAAGCTTTTCTAACAAAAATCCACCTTGACTTTATTTAAACATGTAACATTGGTATTGTTTTTGGTCCATCCTATGCGCTGTGATCCACCACTCGTGTCAGTTTGTCCTACTGTGGTGGCTTATAAGTTGCTGTGATCCTGAAAGCTATGCCACCGGTATTTTAAATACAAGCAGGGTCACCCATGGCGGACAGGATTCAGATGAGCTTCCAGGCGAAGACAGACTAGGAAGAAGAAGTGACAAACTACTTCCGAATATTTAGTCACTGAAAACCTTATAAATAGCAGAGAAACACTGTCAGATATAGTGCCAGAAAATGAGCCCCTCAGGTTGGAATGCACTCACAGAATGCGA
>NW_006408583.1:10818560-10819918 GCF_000296735.1 Chrysochloris asiatica | reverse complement strand
TAGAAGAATTGATGCTTTTGAGTTATGTATGGTGTTGGAAGAGAATATTGAAAGTGTCATGGGCTGCCAAAGAACCAATAGATCCATTTTGGAATAAGTAAAGCCAGAGTGCTCCTTGGAGGCCGAGATGGGCAAACTTTGTCCCTCATACTTCGGACACATTGTCAAGAGGGACCATTCGCTGGAGAAGGATATCATGTTTGGTGTGGTGGAGGGTCCAAGAAAAAGAAGAAGATCACCAATGAGATGGATTGGCCAAGTGGCAGCATCGATGGACTCAAGCGTGGCAACAGTAGTGAGGTTGGCCCAGGATTGGGCAGTGTTTCATTCTGCTGTGCATAAGGTCGCTACGAGTCAGTACCGACTCGATGGCACCTAACAACAACAACATGCACTGTGATGCTCCAAATGTAAAAATAAAATATTTGTTTATACATAAAATTGTCTAATTTTCACTGTAGACAGGAATGATGGGTTGAATTGCAAAGGACTTTCCAGTTAAAAAAACACTGCATTTATAATGATGCAATTGGGAATTATATTACAAGTAAGTGTTTAAGGGGGAAATGCAATGACTCAAAGATCCCCTTGTTTAAAATGATGCCTGTAGTACTCAGGCTAAGGACAGCGATTGGCTGAGGGTAGTCCCTGGGGCTATACTCTAAGGGTTCATATCCCAGCTCTGCCACCTACTCTCACTGTGTAACACTGACAAGTGACTTAACATGTGTAAATGATAAATCAGTTCTTTGTTTTCAAATTTCTTCTAAGGGGCAGGAAAGAAAATAGATTAAAGGCTACCACTTTGATTCAACTGGAGTCCTAGTGTGGCACTGTGAACTAATGAATGCATCAGACTGCAAAGTCATTTGAACTGCAAAATCAGTGGTTCAAACTCACCAGCTGCTGCTCCTTGGAAACCCTATACAGGGTCACGATGGGTCAGAATTGACTCAATGGCACTTAACAACAACAACAACTTTGATTCAGGTACAAAGGAGAGGCAAACACAAATTGAAGAGCAAACTAAAAGATAAAACCACACCAAAGCCATTGTCATTGAGTTGATTCAACTCATAGTGACCCCTGTGTATAGGGTTTCCAAGTCTCCACATCTTTATAGGCACAGAAAGCCTCCTCTTTATCCCTTATCACTTTAAGTTGATTGTTTTGTGGGTTTGAGCTGCAAACCTATGTTTAGGTTAGCAGAACATGCTAATCCTACAGTGCCACCAGGGTTCCTAATAACTAAAACATGTTGTTGTTGTCAGGTGCCATCGAGTCGGAACCTACTCATAGCGACCCCATGCACAGCAGAACGAAACAATGTCCGATCCTGGGCTAACCTCACTACCGCT
>NW_006408583.1:10802516-10818235 GCF_000296735.1 Chrysochloris asiatica | reverse complement strand
TGGGTCAGGTGCACCTTAGTCCTCAAGCTGACATCTCTGCTCTTCAATACTTTAAAAAGTTCCTGTGCAGCAGATTTGCCCAATGCAATACATCGTCTGATCTCTTGACTGCTGCTCCCTCTTCACTTTCAGCAAGCAAACTAAACATAGGGAGAAAAAAATAAAAACAAAAAACAGACGACTAGATGTATGAAGTTAAGATGAGCCATGGTTATACTATGAACGAGATTTTCCAGTTTGAGGAATTTGGAGGTCCATCCAATTACTGAGATTCAGAGGAAACATCAGCTTCCCAGACCTGCTTCCTCTGTAACTACTCTCCTGTGACAATCTGCTCCCAGGAATCCAGCTATTCCTCCACGCAGGTGATCCTGAACCTATTTCTGTTATTGTTGCTGTTAACTGCAGTGAAGTCTAGTTTTGACTCATAGCAACCCTGTATAAGGGTTTCCTAGGACAAGCTGGTGGGTTTGAACAGGTGTCCTTGTGGCTAATGTTGTTGTTGTTAGGTGCCATCGAGTCGGTGCTGACTCATAGTGACGTTATGCACAGCAGAACGAAACACTGCCTGATCCTGGGCCAACCTCACTACTGTTGCCACGCTTGAGCCCACTGATGCTGCCACTTGGCTAATCCATCTCATTGGGGATCTTCCTCTTTTTCTCTGACCCTCCACCTTACCAAACATGATATCCTTCTCCAGTGACTGGTCCCATCTGACAATATGTCCGAAGTATGAGAGACAAAATTTGGCCATCTTGGCCTCGAAGGAGCACTCTGGCTGCACTTCTTCCAACATAGATCTGTTGGTTCTTTTGGCGGCCCATGGCACTTTCAAAATTCTCCTCCAACAATATAACAAAAAAGCATCAATTCTTCTACAGTCTTCCTTATTTACTGTCAAATAGTCCAGTGCTTATCCTACAGCACCACACCAAGACTCCAACCAATTACTTTAGTTCTATCAGATCCCCAGTCCCAACTCTTGTTAAGTATTTCCACATGTCCCATTATTTCTGACTATAGCACGGAAACAAAAATTCTCTATTATTTCAAACAAATATATTTTCCTTACATTCAGTTAGCACTCACTATTGATGTGAACAGGAGCACTTAATACTGAGACCAAAGTGCTTGAAATTAGATTTTTGTTCTTTTCTTTTTTTGGTTTGTTTCTTTTCAGATTGGATAGGTGCTTATATGAAATATGTGGTGTGTTTGAGCAAAAAAATTAAGGTATCACCCATATCACACTGGTGCAGTAGTATAAGCAGTGGACTGCTAATCACAAAGTGGGCAGTTGAGCCCTGCCAGGCACTCCAAGGAAGAAAGATGAGGCTGTCCGGTCCCAAAAAGATGTACAGTCTCGGAAAGCATACGCAGGCTCACTATGAGTTGAAACCAACTTGATGGCAATGGGTAGACCCAGGTATAGGAATGTATGAACTACCATGATAGTGCCTTTACAACTACTTGTTCAATGCAAACTTCTGTATACTTGGGGTCCACTGTGCATACCGTTTTCTATGTTTAGGGAGTTTCTTAATTACTAGTACGTATCAACCTAGAATCCTGGTGCTGTAGGATAAGCCCTGAATAGTTAACTGCAAAGTTGGCAGTACAAACCTACCAGCTGCTCCTCAGAAAACCCCAAACAGGATCGCTGTGAGTTGGAATTGACTGGATGGCACTTACCAAGAACATTATGTATCAGAAACACTCAATGAAAATATCTGACTCCTCCCCTTTAACATCTCTACCCTCCCCCACCCCAATCAACCACTTGTCAGTACCAGTAAAATCGCCCATTACCATTCCTCAATCTCTCCTTTCTGGCCTAACTTTGAACACTTCAATGCACACTTTTCAACCCATTGAACTTAATATGACTCCTTCTGTTCTCTCTAGTCTGTTATATCCTTAATTCTCACATCTTTATTCTCAAAATATTAGAATATATCTGTTGTGCCAAAAAACCTTCTAACAGTGCCCCCAGTTCCATCTCCCACCAGCACATCACCAAGATTTCTGTATTTTGGCATAGAAAACCAAGGACAGATGACTGACTTTCTAGGAAATGACTCTCTGCCACAAGGCCTGAATTCCAAATGAGACAGAGGTGCCCACTGCCTTTCCCACATTCCTGGTACTTTAGTATTTGTTGATTGTAAGAGCATTCCCAGGCTCTATCCTAAGGGTCAGAAATTCAGTGAAGAACAAAAATGACATCATTTACGACCTTGTGTATGTGCGAAGAATTGAGTGAGAAAAACAAACTTTTGAAAGCTATGTGTAAATAACAGAAATACTGTGTATTTGAAGGGAGAACATATTTAATATGGAGTACGGGGTACAGGTTTCCAGGTGTAACAAACATGCTACCACCAAAGCAGGGAAGATGGATGCTGGGAGGAAGGATCGGACACAGCTAACCATCTCACATGATTTATTTCCAATGCAAGAAGAAGCCCTGATCACGCACAGTGCTCAAAGTGGTCACCTGCTAACAGACAGGTTGGCTGTTCAAATCCACCAGCTGCTCCATGGGAGAAATGAGTAGCAGTCTGTTTCCATAAAGATTACAACCGTAGAAAGCCCATGGGGGCAGTTCTACCCTTATCAAGTAATTATGAGTCAGAACAGACGTCAAGCCAATGGGTACAGGACTGGTGATTTTCAATGCTGGTCCTAAAGTTGAGTGCTTATCCCCTTTCTCCCCTAGTGCCTACCCTTCCTTTCTATTTTCAGTTTTTACATTTTTTAACTATTTCCATGATTTTCGGAATCTATTTCAGCAGCTAAGGTTCCTGTGAGTGCTATTATCTGAGACCCAGCCACAGGGCACCTGCTGAGTGGAGTCCCTGTTACTGGGGTCATTTATGAGCCTATTTTATCACAATAGCTTTCTTTTAAGTAGCCGCCATATCTGAAACACCTAAGGGTGATTAAGAATGATGCTATGAAATGAAAGACGTCTATATAAAGCCAACTGTCCTTGAGTAAACTCTGACGGACTCAAGATGATCTTAGGAGGTGTCAGAATAGAACTGTGCTCCATAAGGTTTTCAATGACTGATTTTCTAGAAGTAGATCGCCAGGTCTTTCTTTTGAGGTGCCTCATTATGAAACAGAAATCCTACATGAAACTCAGTGTGCTGTCTGCACTACTACCCAAGATCTCCGGAAGTGTAAACAACACCAAACTCGTACCCTTCCAGTTGATTCCAATTCATAGGGACCCTACAGGGCAGAAGAGAACAGCCCCATAGATTGCCCAAGACTAAGTCTTTACAGAAGCACACAGCCCCATCTTTCTCCTGTATAGCTACGGGTAGGTTTCATCTTCCAACTCTAAGTTTGCAGTGGAGCGCCTAGCCACTGAGCCACCAGGGCTCCTGAAGTGTACAAAGTAAAGAGGGAAAAGTCCATTGTTTTTGTACCACAAGAGGAAACATCTGATTCCACAATGCCATCAAAATCTTAATGCCCCTTCTCCACCCTCTCTCTCCTTGCTCTTTATATGTCTCTCCAAGAAAGGGGTAGGATGGAGACTCCTAGTAAGGCACTGTAGGATCAGCACTGGACTGTGAACCCCAAGGTCAGCAGTTCAAATCCACCTAGCTGCTCCTCGGAAACACTATACAGGGTCGCTATGAGTTGGCGTCAACTCAACGACATGTAACAACAACAGCAACAGGGGTAGGACGGAGTCCTGGTGTGGCACTGTAGGTTGAGTCCTAGACTGCTAACTGCAAGCTTGGCAGTTCAAACCCAAGCAGTCACTTCTTGGAAACCCTATAAAGGGTCACTATAAGCCCAAACTGACTAGATGGCACATAACAACAACAAAAACAACAAGGGGTAGGATAGGGCTGATGGTGAGGCAGAAATTTTAAATATATTTTGCATAATTGATTCCCATTTCTTACCACTTCAAACTTTGGGGCTAATGCACCGGACTGCAGGGTCGCCGAGCCGTTCCTGAGAAACTCTATACAGGGTAGCTGTGAGTCGGAATCGACTTGATCCGCCATATTGGATCTCTAGGTTAGAAAGGTTGGAAATCTCTAGGTATGAGACCAATATATTAGATTTTTGGAGTCACATCTATTGAGAAAAAGATATAAAACTTGGAAAGGAATCTAAGACCAGTCATCAAATAAGACTGCTAGCCTAGCATCTAAAAGAAAGAATGACTCTACTTTTCTAAAAGGCCTAGTTGTTGTTGCTAAGGGCTATCAAGTCGGTTCTGACTCATAGCAACCCTGTTTAGGGTTTCCAAGGCTTTAAATCTTTGTGGGAGAAGAAAGCCTTCTAGTTTCCCCTTGCAGAGGCTAGTGGGTTCGAACCACAGACTGTGTGGTTCACAATGCAGTGCTTGTTGTTTGGAGCCACCTTACTCACAAAAAGGCCTAGAGGAGAGGAGAAAAAAAGCTAAGTGAGTAGATTAGCCTCTTCTACTAGGCAGAATTTTATCTGGAAAAAGGACTTTGACTATGCCATATGAACACTAGGTAAAAATAAATAAATAAATAAATAAATCATAATAAGCTCAACTGAAACTGAATTAAGTGAGGTAACACAATTTGCCTGATTTTCTTTTAAATGCCAAAACCAGACAATTTTACTGGGAATTTTCTAGTTAAAGAGGAAACTGAGACTGAATTTAATTTCAGTAAACAACTTTGATTGAATGTAGTTCTCAAATAGAAAGTGGTGGCTAAGACACAGACCCCAAGATGACACTAAGTCTGGGTGAAAGAATCTCAGCTTTGGCAAGAAAAAAAAAAAAAAAAATCACCCTAACACGGGTTTGATTTTGATTCTTTAACGTAAGTGTGCAGTGGAAACTTACATATGAAATATAACGTAAAGGCTATAATATGCATAGGTTGAACTTCAAACTATATTGCTAACTTAAGGAACAAAGCAATGTCCTTTGTAAAAGCTGAGTATTCAAAGAAATAAAGTAGTGCTGGGTGGGTGAGGGATAGCTAAGAAAGAATTTGCCATCTATTAAGTAAAATGTGAAGAAATATTTTTCATTTCAATTTTTGATAACAGGAATTACTCTCCAAACCTTCAAATAAATTAAAATAAATATAAACCTATAATTCTACATACTTCACTCCCAGTATTTTCTGTGTAAGTCACTGAAATAAGAAGATTTTCAGAAGCTTATTTTCACTCCAGGTAATGTTGGAGCATAAAAGTGCTTTTCACTGATCCAAGAAAATTGGCTCTCCATGATAGTTTATAGTTCTTAGTTTTCCACAACTTTTTTAAAGCATGAGTTTCTATAAAAGTCAACTTCTAGTGACTTAGGTGGTTTCAACAGGAAAATGGTCATTTCAGGCCCATGTCTCCAGTGGATTTCATCTAAGCGCTGCCCAAGACTCCTTGTGTGAGGTTGATGTCTATCCAATAAAATAAGCAAGGGAGGATGTGGGGCGATGTTTCAAAACCACCTACTTTACAAAATAAAACAATTAAAATCTTGTGTAAAAACAGTCAAAAAAGAAACTTTTTATTTTTCTTATTTTCTGTACTGCCCTTGATATTTAAAAATTTTTTAATCGTAATTTAAAATAATTTTACAAGGGGAAGAAAAGCCATATTCTTTCAGTTTGGGATGAAGCCAAGTGAGCATTAAATTGCAAAGTTAATTGTTTAGAGAACAGCATGTCTCTTGCCTCAAATGCCCCTAAGAATTTAAGTTATAACAGCTCCAAGTGGTCAGTTTTAGGAGCCATGGGTCCTAAAATGCGATTATAATTCCAATAGATTAACAATTAACATGTGTTTTAAAGAGACTCTTTTTATAGAATTCTTTCCATGATTACTTTAAGAGTTCTAAAATAAAGTTGTTAATGGCTGGATTTTACTAATGCAACTTTTAAGGTCAGGTTTGAAGTTTTGCTTACTTATAAACAGAATAATGCTCTCTCTTCCTACCTCACAGGCCCAGGACATACCATCTGAGTTTATAAGGGTAGGTGGCTTTTCATTCTTGCTAATGTGACCAATAATTTCCAATTATATCATACTTTATAGTAAGCACACAATACCCACTGTAGTGATATGTCTTTTCAATATAGTCAGTCCATGAACGTCTACAGATTTAATGGGATTTGGCGTATTATAGAATTTGATCATAAAGGGGCCCTTTGGAATCATTATAACATTAATCCTTTCCCATTATAAGATTCAGCTCTCTTTGGAGGGAAGAACATCAGGGCTCAAGGCAACACCTTACCCTACCCATAGACTGTAGGCCAGACCCTAACGTTAATAAATGGTATTGACGATACAGACTGAAACCTTTTAGTGATTCATGGGATCATGACGGACGGCAATGCTGTGATTCAGAAAAAAATTCCTCATGACTTGAAGTAATTTTTAGGTCTACATGTTCTATTATTACTTTTGGGGGAAACACCTATGTAATTGGGAATGAATTAAGTACAAAATAACTCATGTTCCATTTAAGTCACAACTTTCTAACTGTAACTGTCAAGTATGAATTAATTAGGACATTTAATACCAGGCAGCGAGAAAGCTTGCGTTCAAGATTTTTTTTTTTTTTTTTAAAGAAGAAAAGAACTGATATGTAGCTGAAGGAGCTGATCCCCAAGCTTGGTGATAAAAACTGTCAGCCCTGTAAGTAAAAGGTTTAGTTTTTTTCTTCAACAAATAGTTTAGTGCTTTAAGCAGAAAAAAAACAAAACACCCAACTAAGTCTTCATAAACTCTGATATTATAGTACCACCTTAGGCCCAGGGTTGTTTTTGTTTTTTTCTTACAAATTGTTGTTAAATGCCGCCGAGTTGGTTCTGACTCATAGTGACCCTCTATAGGGTTTCCAACATGTGGATGGTGAGTTTGAACTGCTGGCACTGAGGTTCAGTGCTTATCGTACAGCACCACACCAGGACTCCTTTTTCTTACCCTTTGCTGCTGTTGTTTGTTGTAGTTAAGTGCCGTTGAGTCACTTCCAACCCATAGCGACCCTGTAGAGGGTTTCCTAGGGGTGGCTGGTGAGCTTGAACCACCGGCCTTGCGTTTCATATGATTTTGCAGTCCAGCACCACATAACCCATAGTGCCACAGAACATGAAAAACAGCACATGACTAGCCTCAAGGTGCACTACTGACTATGAGTCTAAATTGTAGTGAAGGGAGGGGACAAAAGTAGTTCCAATAGCTCCCAACATCCAAGAGATTTTAATCACCACCAGTTGACATACAGCTTTGAGAGTATGAGGATATACACAGGCAAATAACCACAATTAGTCTACAGTGGAATTTGAGCTTCACCAGAGACTATATAGCTAATATTTCAAACTGACTGGCATTTCCCTCCTATGGCCTTCTGCATAATAAAGTCTTCACCATAGACTTTGGAAATCATAAAAGTCTGACTGAGGCACACATAAAAGTAGACGGTCAACGCTTGGTTGTTCAGAAGCTCATGCTTTTGGCTAGCTGATTAAAAAGGTCCTTTTTTTATTTCTTCCTTTTCTTCCCTCCACTCTTTTCCTTATGTGGCCTACTTTTTGGGGCATGCCCTTTTTCATTTGCAGCAACTCCTCAAGAAAGTAGTAAGAGGCAAAGAGATAACGTAGTTTGTTAACTTCATTTGGAATTATTATTATTACTATTAATGTTCAATCTTGGGTCCACCAAGGTTGGATGAAAACTGGTTACGTAAGCCATACTGTACATCAATGAATTAGATGTAGCTGGTTATAAAACAGAACCAATGTAAATTGCAACTGCTGTGATTTGCAACTTAAATTTACCATGTAAATCCTTTTACTAGACAAACTAGGAACCCCAAACACCAAATTATATGAATCATTCATAAGAAAATCATCCCACCAGATCCTATTTATCAGGGTAAGATTGAAATTTCTTGAAGCAGCATATATCTAACATAAGGATTTCTGTAAGAAATCACTGTAAATGTAAGGTATATTTGTTATGGCATAGAACATACGCTTTACACTATCCAAGATAGTAAGAACGTACAGGGGAGTCTGAAAAAATTATGGAAAAAAATCGATTTATCATTTAATTCTATTTTTTTTCTGTGAAATTTTCTAAACTCCCTTGTATTTCTAAATTGAGAAAAAAGTTAAAACACCAGCCTCTGGTAGGAGATACCCAAAGGAAATGAATTATTATTATATTCAATCTTTATTATGTTTTAAAATTGTTATCATCTTTGTCAAATTTTCCTTCCCTCCCCAAACAAGTCAGCCTGAAACATCATTCTATCCATAATCAATCTTTGCTTTTCCCCATGTAACCCCCTAAAACTCTGAGTTAACACACACAGTCTTGACACTGATGTACGTTCTCTTCTGGAGAGCTGAATTTGCTGAATGCATAGATGTCAAGTATCAAACAGTTTTGCACCCCTGACTAGTGGAATAAAAAGCCCTATATAAAGACTACCCTACCCTCTAACCCAAGAAGGGCTAGAGGGAAGTCTTAAGGATTAGGAAAAATCTAAACTAATCAACTTTTAAACACGTGAGCAGAAAATGTTAAACATTTGAGCAATGCTGGTGACTTTTCCACTAACAGGATCAACAGAGGATAGGGACAAGGAAACCTAAAATTGACCATAACACTCTCCATGAGTTGGCTCTTTGATGTGCAGAAGTCACCAACACAGTTTTTTAAAAAATCCTTCAGAGTTTAGGACACGGGAAAAATAAAACCATTTTACACCATCACAGATATTTAACAAAGCACAGAAATTCAGGAAAAAACCAGCCCCTGATGTCAACAGGGGAGATCCCAGTTAGTTCTGGATTCTGGTTACCAACTTGATTAGGACAATACGTCTATTTTCTCATTAAATGGAACATTTCATTAATCACTCCCAACTGGGCACAATACAAAAAATAAAAATAACTTTAAAATGTCACAATTGTTGTTTCAGATATTTTCCTGTATTTAAAAACCAGTAATAGAAAACACTTGCCAAATTCATTTAGTCTCTGACTGAGGCACTCAAGCGCTCTCCTAATTTACAGCTTGCACGTACAGATGTTCACACTTAGTAAAAGGGCTTCTTAATAGCTTTTTTTAATTAAAAGTGTGTTGATAATAGGTGTTTTAAACATATCCAAACAGCATAGCTGAACTGACAAATGCTTCACCGTGTCTCACATTGTGGCAAGATCTTCTACAAGAGAAAATGTTATGATTCCATTCCATGTATATAGGATAAATGTTAGCCCCCAAACCTCCACTGAAATCTTTCATTAATTTTTCTCTCTATGATCTGTTTCCAAGTAGAAAATGTTAGATTGCTACTACGTTTATGTAGCCAAAAGCAGAACCACACAGTCGAAGCTGCTGCCTGCAGTTTTTTTTCCCCCCTTTGCAAAACTTTGAACCCAATCCAGCTTTGACACACAGCCTCTTCAGTTAATAACTATCAAGTTTCCCCGTCTCCTGTCTACTTTTCTTTGAGGCAATTGCGCACTCAGCACCCCGAGATAATAACACACATCTATAAGATAAAAGCAATGGCATTAATGTAATTGTCTGCCTCTCTCTCTTTAGCCTAATCTTTTTTTTCCTTCAGTTTTGACTGCCTGTGTGACACCTGTTTTTGTCTCCTCTGATCCTACGACAGGTTTTCCGCTGACAAGGTTTTTGCCTGACAGAGATTCTGCAGACAAGAACATAATAAAATATGAAGAACTGCTTGTCAGAGTTTCTGCCAATGTTCACATGAAATAAAGGGCGGGGGAGACTTTTTTCTTTTTTAAGGGGCCCTGCGATGGTCGCTTATGGCCTGTCAGAAAAAGACCTCCCCAGCCAATTTCTCCAAGCCAAACAGGTGTTTGCTTTATGTCAGAGGTTGATTAACTTTTACTGATAGTAGAAAACACAAGGAGCCAAAAAGGGGCAATGGAAGGGGAAATTTCTTACCCTCAGATTGTTTTAGGCAAAGGAGTGTGAATACACTTCCAAATAAAAGTGGAAGGTATTTCACTGAAGACCATATTTTAGGAATAAAACAAAAATGCAAGCATCTGTTAATGATCAAGCCAATTTAACTTCTCTACGATTTGCTTCCAGGTTAGTCAGGCTACTAAAATGTCCCACGTACCTTTCACTTGTTTTGTCATCTGAAGATACAGAAGGAAACAGCAGAGAGTGAGAGCTGGAAGAGAGAGATGCAGAAAAGGAACTAAAATCGAGGTGTGTGGAAGTTGTGCTCACCATTCAAAATGAGAAGTGGCTGAAAAAGAAGCTGGTAATTAGACTGTTAGTTTCCAGAAGCCTTTGTTTCAAGAAAGATGCTGCCGATAGTTACCAGCTCCAGCAAATACAGGAACCAGAATCACCTGGTTTCAACCAAACACGTTGAGAACATACAGAAACGAACTTTTACAGCTCTTGAGGGCTCCCTCTTCTCTGAGGATCTGGGCAGAAGTAAGACTCAACTCCTTCCATAGTGCAGCACATTTGAAGACTTGAAACTCAGTTTACTATGACGATGAAGGGTCTAACAAAAGCCCGGACTGGGATTTTGGGATTCTCACACCAATCCTATGGAGTCCTGGTGTGGCGCTATAGGTTAAGCACCGGACTACAAACCACAAGGTTGGTGTTTTCAAACCTACCAGTCAGTCTTCGGAAACCATATACAGAGTTGCTGCAAGTTGGAACCAACTTAACAGCACCTAACACCACCACCAATCCTAACTCCTCAGCCAGAGAACATTCCCTCATACCAAGGGTCCTGAAGACTAAGAGCAATATAATACAATCCATATTTATGAGACTAAATTTGGAGTCCTGGTGTGGCACTGTGGGTTAATGCAATAGACTTCAAGGCCGGTTTAAACTGCAAGGTCGGTGATTCAAATTCACAAGCTATTCCTTGGAAACCTTATACAGGGTTGGCTATGAGTTGGAACCGACTCGTCAATACTTAACAACAAAAACATATTAAAAAGTAAACAGTGAAATTCACTGGTAAAGTAAATTAGTTGTTAATATTATCAATTCAAACTTAATAAAACAGTTGGGCTGCTAACATCAAGGTCAGCAGTTCAAAACTTCCAGACATTCCGTGGGAGAAAGCTGAGGCTTTCAGCTCCTGTAAAGATTCACAGCCTCCAAAACCCTATGAAGGGTCGCTATGAGTCGGAACCGACTCCACGGTATACCAGCACCATTAGTTATTTTACTTTGTTTTTCTGGACTGTCTTCACTACGTGATGCCTATTTCATCATTTCAGTAAATATTGCCTTGGATGATCTCCGTTCCAAGTGCTTAATCTTCACAACATGGCTTCCATATCGGACGGCCAGGTCTAGTGCTCCCTTTACATTTTTGGTCAGTTGAATCAAAGGTCCGTCCAGCTAGATGACCTGATCTTGTGTTTACAGTGTTCCTTGACCAAATTGGGAAGTCTGAGAACAGGGTGGGGGTGTGCCTTTTCTGGATATTAAAGACCCTGAGTAGCAAGGAGAGAGAATTCCCTACTGGATCCCATCACTTATTAGATACTGTTTATAAATCTACCCAGCAGCGGCTCTTAAATCCTTAGAGTGAGTACTTTCCATACAATCCTATGCTTATTTAACAGAAAATGAATTTGAGAGACTTCTGATGAGTTATAAATACCCACCCTCCCAGAAGGCACTCCTGTTTTTTAAAACATGGCAAGACATGGGGCAGTTCAAACTCACCAGCCACTCCTTGAAATGCTATCTATACACGGCTCTTTTGAGTCCAAACCAACTCGACAGCACTTGACAACAACAACAGTAATGTAAAGGTTACTGAATTCACTCAGCCTGCCAATGTGATTCCATAAAGATGACACCCTTGAAAATCCTTAAGAGTTGCCATGAGTCACAATCAACATGGTAGCAACAGGCAACGGGTTAGTTTTGGTTAGGTGCTTTCCAATCCATTCTGACTCAGAGACCCTCTGCTCAACAGAACTGAAGACCATCCTTCCAAATTTGAGCCCACTGTTGCTGCCACTGTGCAATCCATTTTGTTGAGGGTCTTCCTCTTTTTATTGAAAACGCTTCACTTTAACAAGCATGAGGTCTTGATCCCTCCTGGCATCTTGTCCAAAGTATGAGAAACAAAGTCTTCCCAGCTTCAATTCTAAGGAGCATTTGGGCTGTACTTCTTGCAAGACAGATTTTTTTTAACAGGTTAAGGAGAAGAGTATAAGAATGTTTCAGAACTCCCATAAAACAAGCTCTATCTAAAATGCCACACTTTTTTCACCCGGTGATTTCAATTTTCAATATACCACAACCAACAGCAAAAAACAAACAATACACAAGTGGGAGCTGAAAGCCAGCGTTTAGTATATATGCATCTATGACAGATTGAGCGCCTATCTGGGGCACCCTGGGTCCTATGATGCAGGTGTCTTTCCTACTTTATCAGAACAACGCGTTCTAAGAGGAGAGGAGTTTAGTGTGTTTCATTAATCACCCCTTCAATTTGTGTTCTCCTTAACCTGATGAACTCCAGTTAATTAAGATGTTCCTATAAACAATTACGCTTCCTGTAGGATCGTTAGCAAGATATAAAAATTTATGATGTAATAGAGTGCAATAAAATGATAAAGTGGTTACCCATCAAAGCACTTCACATGCAAGAAGGGAGGTGTGAAATTTTGACAAATCTAGCTCTAACTCTGTCTAAAAGTCAGCTGTTGCTTGTTTCTGGATTTAAGATTTAAATAGATAAGTACCCTAAAATCCTATTCAACTGGTCTGCACGCTTCCAAAAACATGACTTTTGGGATAAAGTGTTTCATACATCTGTTCAAATGAGGAGGGCTCAAAAAAACTTTAGAGGAAATGAGTGATATGGAACTGTGCTTGATTTACCAAAAACGTCACTGGCCCTCATAACCAACAGAGTAAGTGACAAGAACTCTGGTACTGGGCATTAAAGATCTTCCCTTAAAAGGGATGTATACCCTAAGTGATTCCTGGTATAGCACTGTGGGTTAATGTGCTGGACTACAAAGTTGGTTTGAACCACAAGGAAGCCAGTTCAAGTTCACCAGCCATTCCTAAGAAACCCTATACAGGCTCAATATGGGTCGGAACTGACTTGACGTTACTTAACAACAACAATAACAACCACCCTAAGTGAAAAGAGCCCTGGAGCATAGTAGGTTACCAGCTGGGCTGCTGATCTCAAGATTAGCCGCTCCCATGAGAAACATAAGGCTTTCTGCACCTGTTGAGATTGACAGCTTTGGAAATTCTGTGTCTTCAAAGTGGAAATGAAGACTCTTTGAACAAGTTTTGTAATCACAACAACTAGAATTTATGAATTATTTACTATGTACAAGACATCTGAATTCTCTCATTCCATCCTAGAAAGAGCTCTCTGAGAAAAGTTCTAGCCTTACCTACATTTTACATGCAGGAAAACAGAAATGACATCCCTTGGCCAACATTCTACCAGCAGTTGGTAGAAGATGTGAAGCCAGCAAACTCCAGAGGTGAGCTCACATCTGCTATCCTTTATTGCTTCACACTCATGTGCCTGAAGTCTCTGCTTACAACAGGGTCACACTGCGTGATTCAGTAGAAGATCCTCTCCAGAGGTAGCCACGGATTAGTGGTAGACTCCGTAGAATTCTAGCTTTTCATGCAGTAGATTTGGCTTCTATTTCCAGTTAGAAGACCTCATGTGCACCCCCCACCACTGTCTGTCAGCAGAGGTTTCAGTGTTGCTATGAAGTTAACACGTTTCAAAGGCCCTTCCAAACCGAGACAGACTAGGAAGAAATTCCAGATGACCTATTTCTGAAAGCAGCCACCGAAACTCCTATGAGATCACAACAGACCATTCTGCACTTCACTATGCGGGTGACAGCATTTCATTTCATTGTGCATGGGGTCATCATGAGTCAGGGGCCAACATGACAAGGGCTAACAACAATATCGTCTCCAGAGCTACTTGGCAGTGGACTGGCATCAATTAGAACCTAGTGGCCAGGATTTGCCAGAGTTACCTTAGGTTCTGTCCGAATAAAATAAATTCCATAAAATCAGGAATGAGAACGTAAGGCTTTGAGGGAGAGGAACTATTAAGAATTGTTTGAGCAGTGATTCTGCAGGGGCTGGGGAACTTAAAAGAGTTCAAAGTACCATTCCAAACGTGGCTGGGCAACTGAAAAACAACTCAAAACAAGCAACTCAAGGATATGGTATGAATATAGTTAATTTCATTAATCAAGGACCAAACCTTTGCATTTGTAAGGATGTCCTCCCTTTAAAGCTTATCAGAGGTGGTCAGAGAACGAAGGAGAGAGACAAAAGAGGACTCCATGCCCTCAGGTCAAACACAGAAGACTCCCAATGCCAGGCAGGAAAAGAACCGGGTGCTTACTCTCCAAATCAGAAGTGAGAACTGTTGAAGGACTCCGCCCATCTAGGAGCCAGGGGCCCAGCTGCCTCACCAGAGCCAGGAGACAACAAGATGTGGATTCTCTGAATAAAAGACAACTCTACAGCTAGGCTTCAGAAACAATCTGGAAGTACTAAGTCTACAACAAAGACACATCCCTATGAAGCGATAGACATCTGCATTATCCCAGCTTTTCCAAACCAGTGCACTATGGTACTTCTATCCACATGTTTCTGATCAAAACCCTAGATGAATGACCATCTCCAGCTTCCCAGCCAGTGGAATTCTCACTGTTTGGTCATTACTGAGTCTGTGCTGAGGAGGGCTACAAGCTGGAACCACAGCTACACTGCTCTCCCAGTATTACACTCCTCCCTCGGACACAGCTTTCCCCTGATGTATAACTTACTTTTAGGGGACAATCTCCAGGTCAGTAAAAAGGAGGCCAGAGCTCTGTTTCTGTCACAAGTTAATAGCTGGGCACATAGTTTCCTTTCTCAGAGAGAATTCAGTACCTTTCACCCTCCTCTCCTTATTTTGAAATGACCACATACAAACTGTAGCGCAGTGTTTATGAGTTGAGCTGCTAACATTAAGGTCAGCAGTTCAATACTACCAGCTGTTCCATGTGACAAAGATGAGGATTTCTGCTCCCATAAACATCTACAGTCTCAAAAACCCTACATAGGTTTGCTATGAGTTGGTCCCGACTCCATGGTCCACCATCACGACCACCACTCATTTATTCACTGTGAGCATGTAGTCAGAAGTTGCATGCTTCCCTGACTTTTGGCACTGGACTTTCTATATGGTACAGGATGAAGATGACTAGAGAAGACGAGACATGGAGAAGGAAAGTTTAGTACTTCTTTAGTTATACTGGTATTTTCAGGAAAAGTATTATAGTTACTATTGATGTTGTTGTTAGGTGCCATCGAGTCGGTACTGACTCAAAGCAACCCATCTGCACAACAGAATGAAACACTGCCCATTCCTGGGTCAACCTCACAACTGTTGCCACGCTTGAGTCCATCTATGCCACCACTTGGCCAATCCATCTCCTTGGGAGGTCTTCCTCTTTTTCTCTGACCCTCCACCTTACCAAACATGATATCCTTCTCCTGCAACTGGTCCCTCCTGACAATATGTCTTATGTATTAGAGACGAAGTTTGACCACCGTGACCTCCAAGGAACACTGGCTGCACTTCTTCCAACACAGATCTGTTGGTTCTTTTGGCGGCTCATGGCACTTTCAATATTCTCCTCCAACACCATAACTCAAAT
>NW_006408583.1:10738576-10802121 GCF_000296735.1 Chrysochloris asiatica | reverse complement strand
GTTGTTAATGAGTCTTCCTCCACTCCTGATGCCCGTTTTTCTTCATATAATCCAGCATAAACTATGTTTAAAGATATTTAAACAATTCATAACCAGAATAGAGATTAGATAAATAATGGAAAATGGCTTTATCTGCCCTGCTTGAGCCCTTATTAGGTACTATGATGCTAACCCACTGAAGAATGAATAAATAGTGAGATCTCATGATTCTCCATGTGGGGTTGAGAAAAACCAAAGATTTTTCATATCAAAAGGACAACATCTGTGCAATCCAAGAGTAAATAGATAAAGGCTTACAAAACAGACTAAATGCTTTAGAGAAAGGAAGATCGCTCAAGAGAAATAAGATTCAATATATCCAGTTCACACTCCCAGCTAAGGTTGTTCACGATATAAATAGATCTGCGTTAACTTTCAGTAATCCAGAACTTGATTGGAACTTAATTCAACAGCATTTTAGGTGGTTGTGGAATGACATCCACTTGTCTATGGATATTCATCAGCTTCATGCTCAAATTTCTGATATAAGTAATTCTCAAGTTGAGCACTGAGTGGCTACTAATTTGCTACCCCTGCTAGAGATTAAGATCCCCTAAAATCTTAATTGAACCTCAGTGTAGTGACCCTGCTTGGTCACCTTAGAGCAGGTGGTGGTCTGGCAACGTCTTGCATATGGGGTCCCCAGCCGGTCCCCTCCTTCCCGGCCTTCTTTGGATGACCGCTGTTTATGCTGGATGTGTGGCCAGAGACAGGTAAGGATCATGTGAAGGCTCGGCAACCTAAGACAGAGCCATTGCCATGCTGCAATGAGTTTCGATGACAGGTAAGACGGAGGAATTCGCACTGACTGCCTAAGACAGGCAGTGTCCCCTAAACGAATAATAAATAAGGGGGAAACAGAGGTAGACCGTGCAGACCCAGCCAGGAGTTCAAGGCCCTGGGGGCCCAAGCATTGCAGACTGTCCAAACCATAGGCTCTGAGGATCAGACTTTAGCCACCAAGCAGACATAGCAAATTGTCCCTCATCTGATTATTCAGTATGCTTGTTAGTAATCACATACATGAGCCCTGGGTATCCACAGATAAATGTAAAAACCTTCCCTAAAAGCTGAGACTGTAAAATTCCAAAAAGGCAAAGTTCCCCCTCCCCTCCCCCTCAAAAAAGGAGAAAAGCCAAAGAGGATAGAAACACTGTTGACTGATGATGTATGGAGTGGATTGTAATCAATGTAATGAAACAAGTCATATGAATGGCTGAATGTGAAACTGATGATGTGCCCTGTAAACTTTCAATCCACAATAAAAACCTTAAAAAAAAAAAAAAGGACAACATCTGTCCAAAAATAAAGTTCAGAAAGAGGAAAGGGATGAAAAGATAGGCAAATGGCTATGGAGAAATATCCACATTTTTGGACATGGATATTTCCAAAAATTATAAAGTGGGAAGGGTGCTGTTACATTGAGGGTATTGCAAGAAATGTCGATAAATAAAACCTCTGTAAATTGCTAAAGGGAAACTAATTTAGTGTTTAAACTTTCACCCAAATGAAAATAAGCTGTTCTGAAAAGAAAACATTTTTCATAAAGAATACTCAAGACCAAAGATCTGGATTTGCAACTTAATTCTTGTACTTGAGTAAGACTTGGGGATTCTTGAAAGTGTAGGGTTTCCAGAATTAGCAAAACAAACAGACCAAAAACAAAATAGGACAGCCCGTTAATCCTATTTAGGATACCGTTGTTGTTAGGTGCCATTGAGTTGTTACTGAGTTAAGCACAACAGAATGAAACACTGCCTGGTTCTGTGCCAACCTCACAATTATTGCTACATTTGAACCTGCTGTGGCTGGTACTGTGCCAATCTATCTAGTTGGGGGTCTTCCTCTTTTTGTCTGACCCTCCACTTTACCAAACATGATCTCATTCTTCAATGACTGGTCACTCCACACAGTATGTCTGTATTATGAGAGATGAAGTCTGGCTATCATGGCTTCCAAGGATCATTCTGGGCATACTTCTTCCAACACAGATTGGTTTGTTCTTTTGGCAGTCCATGGTACTTTCAATATTATCCTCCAACACCGTAACTCAAATACATCAATTATTCTATGGTCTTCTTTATTCACTGCCCTATTTTCACATGCATATGAAGTTACTGAAAATACCATGGTTTGGGTCAGGTGTACCCTACTCCCCAAACTGACATCTTCACTCTTCAACACTTTAAAGTGGTCTTGTGCTGGTGACCTGTCTAATGCAATACACATCACTTGATTTCTTAACTGCTGCTTCCATGAGTATTGATGGTTGCTCCAAGCAAATATAGTCTTTGACAACTTCAATCTTTTCTCCATTTATCTTGATGTTATTTATTGGTCTAGTGGTGAGGATTTTTGTTTTCTTTACATTGAGATGCAACCCATACCGAAGGCTTTGATCTTTGATCTTCCTTAGTAAGTATTTTAAGTTCTCTTCACTTTCGGCAAAGCAAGATTGTATCATCAGCATATCATAGGTTGTTAATGAGTCTTCTTCTAATCCTGATGCCACATTTTTTCTTCAGATAGTCCAGCTTCACAGATCACTACACTAAAACTTAACTGTTTATCTGAAAATCAACTTTAACCGAATATTCCAAGTCTTAAGCTACAGCTCTAATTATATCAGGGTGCTCTGGGTACGTTGAGTAAATTCTGGGCTGATAATCACAAATTTAGTAGAAAAACTCACCAGCCTATCTGAGTATGTAAGGTGAAACTGTCTGCTCCATAAAGATTCTACATACTCAGAAAGCCTAAGAAAAGTTCTACTCTATCCGAGTTGAAAACGGCTCGATGGCAAAAGGTACGAAGAAGGCCTTTAGTCTGAAAAGATTCCAAGAAAAAGAGAACAATTTAAATTCAATAACATCTGGAAGGGTAGGAAAGTAAAAGTACTTCCATTGATTTACAAAACAGGTAGGTTTAAATGAATGGATTACAGGAAGTTTTATGATACATTACCGCAAAACTGGGAGGTGCATGGCACTGTATCAGTTTTACGTTGCTATTTCCTGTTGCACAGAAGAACTGAAGGATACTTGCCACAGAAATCTCACAAACCAATCTTAATGCCATCGAGTCACTTCCGATTCACAGTGACCGTGCATAGGGTTTCCGAGGCTGTAAACTTTTAGGGAGCAGAAAGCCTCATTTTTTCCTGTGGAGCAGCTATTGAGTTTGAACTACTGACTTTGAGGTGAGCAGCCTAGTGCCAATCCTACAGCACCACCAGAATTCCTTCTATAGTAATTCACATATATATTTAATAAATATCTACTCACTGATGGAGGCCAGGCCTGTAGAAAACAAACAAACAAAAAACCAAAACATTGAACAGCTTAGATAAAATACAGGCAGGAACTCAGTGAGCATGAACACATATTTTAATTATTTTAATACATATTACATTAATATAATTATGAAACTCTCTTTCCCAGCAATGAGATGCAAAGAATAAAAAGAAAGTAATTATTTATAGGAAACAGAGAAAGGATCTCAAGAACTCCAATATAACAAACATCTGCAACATTGGTCGAAGAAAGACTATTTCACATCGCTTTGAAGTGAGTAGATTCTAGCATTCATGTGGTGTGTTGGCATAGAAAATCCTTTTGGTTTAAGGTCAAACTATTCTATAATGAAAAGTATTTGCAGCAAGAAAGCTTCTATGAGGTTCATTTAAACTATGTAATTAGTTTTTATTCATCCAGATCATATCCTTGCCAGATGATCACCAGACATACCTAGGAACTATGGAGTTATTTCTTGTTGTTTTTTTGTAATGCACTTTTAAAAACAGACTTTGTCTGGAATGAAAATATTTTATCAAAATAAAGAAAATAAATTCCCTTTCAAAACTCTGCCCACCTCTCTTATGAAATACACAAATAGTATATACAAAAAATGATACTTTTTCAATTGGCTTAGACTGTCATTAAATAATTCCTGAACCTATTTATTTATCTTACATAAATTTGGAAATAAAATCTTCATCTGTTCTTGGTGGTGGCAGTGTACCGTGGACTTGGTTCCGACACATAGTGACTCTGTATAGGGTTTCCGAGACTGTAAATCTTTACAGGAGCAGAAAGGCTCATCTTTTTCCCATTGAACAGCTGGTAGGTTTGAATTGCTGACCTTGAGGCTGGCAGCCTAATTTATAACCACTACGCTACCAGAGCTACTTTACTGATTATACATATGTATGTATATATTTATGTATGTATCTTTAATGTATGCATATGTTTCATCTGTTCTTAGAACATTAAAATTCATTTTCAAATAATCAGTGATCAATATGGTTTAGGGCAGAGGATCTCAAACTTTACAACATGTCTACAATTTTCAGAGACAACAAATTCCTAACGGTAACACTTCTCATTCTATGCAGCAAGTCCCCAAAAAGTACAATAACTAAAAATACTATTCCTCCCACCCACCCTGACATACCACCGTGCAGTGAGTTATTTAATGTGGTTCTTCTAATCAAAGTTGTTGAACTCCCACCAAGCAACACTTTCCTGATAGGTCGGGGGAAGAGAATGACATGATTCATTTGTGATTGTTAACTGGGTGAATTGTGATTGTAAAAATCTAGAACTCCGATGTAGGCATTAGTCAATTTGACCATCCTGTGGGATATAAAACGAGTCATCACAGCAGCAGCAAGTGGGTTATTTCACTTCCCCTGACAAAGAAGAACCAGCAGCAGAGCGCGTGTCTTTTGTATTCAGAGAAACTTGCACATTGAACCTACTTGAGCAGGAACCAAAAGCTGTGATGTCAAAGAAACAGCAAATGAGTAGGGAAGGGGCATCAGCAGGAGAACCAAGAGCCAAAGCATGAGACAGTGATGGGCATGATGACCTCCAGAGGCAGTGAAGTTTCCTTCAGGCAGGAGGTGTGCGTGTGGAGTAAGGTACCTACAGGCACTGATTTTGGGGAACTAGTTTTGCTAACACACAGAGCTAGAGTCAAGGGCTGAGGTTTATAGAAGAGTAGAGTGCCCTTTGGGCATTACCAACAGCCGTACAAGAGCTTTGTAACATTGCTTAAGCAATGAAAGACCAAAGAACAGAAGAGAGGTATGCTTGGTGGCAATGGCTGAGCAGAGGCTGACCTGATAGAAGACCTCTGCCCGAATCATTTGAGATCCTGAATTATAACTCGTTAGCTTCCTTAATAGACCCTTTAATTGTGAATATTATCTGTGAGTTTTGTGTAACCACTGCAAAGTTATTGAACCCATTAAAGAATGTCTTGAAAGGTATGGCTGATGTCAGAAGTGAAAAACAAGGATGGAGGATGGAGGGATATCTGAACTCTGCCTCATAGGAATCAGTCTTGGGCAAATGCCAACAGTAATTCTCCTCCTCTTCCCTACTGAAGTAAGAGGAGGTGCACACATGAAACTGTGTATTGGAAATGCATGGTAATTGTTAAGACTATGTAAAATTCCTGGATTAAGCTATAAGGGTAGTAATATCACTTCTGTTTGGGAGGGAAGGGTCAACATAATTTCTACCAACATAAACATATTGTTGTTGTTAAGTGCCGTCGAGTCAGTTCCGACCCATAGCGACCCTGTACAGAGTTTCCGAGGGTGTAAATCTTTACGGGAGTAGAAAGCCTCATCTTTCTCCCGCGGAGTGGCTGGTAGTTTTGAACCGCTGACCTTAAGGTTCGCAGCCCGATTCGTAACCACTACGCTAGCAGCATATACATGGCCACAAAAAAAGGCTGACTGAAGAACATTTAACTTAGCCAAGATATCTTAATTTGGCCCTTTGCTACTAATTGAACTTGTTGATCTTTGTTGTTGTTGTTAGATGCCAGTCAGTACCGACCCATAGCGACTCTTATACACAGCAGAACAAAACTCTGCCCAATCCTGGGCCAACCTCACTACTGTTGCTACACTTGAGTCCATCAGTGCTGCCACTTGGCCAATCCTTCTCGTTGAGGGTCTTCCTCTTTTTCTTTGACCCTCCACCTTACCAAACATGATATCTTTCTCCAGTTACTGCTACCTCCTGACAGTATGTCTGAAGTATGAGAGATGAAGTTTGGCCACCTTGGCCTCCAAGGAGCACTCTGGCTGCACTTCTTCGAAAATGGGTTTATTGGTACTTTTGGCAGCTCATGGCACTTTCAATATTCTCCTCCAACACCATAACTCAAACACATCAATTCTACAGTCTTCCTTATTCACTGTCCAGCTTTCGCATGCATATGAGGTTACTGAAAATATCATGGCTTGGGTCAGGCGCACCTTAGTCCTCAAGCTGACATCTTTGCTCTTCAACACTTTAAAAAGGTCTTGTGTAGCAGATTTGCCAAATGCAATACATCGTTTGATTTCTTGACTGCTGCTTCCCTGAGTGTTGATAGTTGATCCAAGAAGAATGAAGTCCTTGACAACTTCAGTCTTTTCTCCATTGATAAGAATGTTGTTTATTGGTCCAGTGATCTTAGGTACTGACTAATCAGTTCTTACTCACAGTGACCGTATGCACGACAGAATGAAACACTGCCTTGTCCTGCACCATCCTCACAATCATTCTGTTTGAGCCCATTGTTGCTGCCAATCCTCTGTGGCAATCCTTCTTGTTGGGGGTCTTGCTCTTTTTCACTGACCCTCCAACTCTACCAAGTATGGTGCTTTTCTCCAGGCACTCATACCTCCTTAGAACATGTCCAAGGAATGAGACACGAAGGCTCACCATCCTCGACTTTACACAGACTTCTGGCTGTATTTCATCCAAGAAAGATTTGTTATTCTTCTAGTCCATGGTACTTTTTAAAAATTTATTTAAATGCTTTATTGTGAGTTATGTGATAGTTTAGATGGAAGAACATTATCTTCACATTGATCCCATCGGATATCATTTCGTTGCCATGGTTACAATCCCCCCCATGCATCATCCACCAACCACAGGGTATACCCAGCAAGCCTGCCCGCAGGTAGTCAGCACACAGCCCCTCTCCGTCTCCGGTTCCAAAGTCCCCAGCCGCTCCATCTCTCCATGTCATCATCTATGCCTCCATCTCTGGCATTACTGTTTCTCTGGGTAGGGTTCCGTTCTCTGCTCTTATCCCTTTGATGCTCCCCTCCTTTTGCTACAAAACATCTACCTTTATATTTCCAGCCCTTACAATCAGTCCTAATAACAATTATTCACCATTCTATCGCAAGAGACCTATCCGTAACTCCTAGATAGATTGGATACTACTGAGTGGCGATTCTACCTTGCTCCATGCCCTCTGGATCTAGGTTCCCTCTTGAAAGCTTGTAAGTCAGTCACTTCTTGCCTCTGTAGTCCCCCCCCCCTCCCATTCTGGGTAGCCAATGTCCAAGTTGCCCATCCCTGTCCTCTCCATGTGGGGAGGGGGTGGGAATGATCCTCCCTGTGAAGATTTATTCCCTCCATTGTGCTACTGCATCCATAGGTGTAGGTCAAATTCACCAAATTTTATCAGATTACTCTTTTTTTCCTCTTCTTTCTTCTAGTTGAGCTCTGA
This sequence comes from Chrysochloris asiatica, assembly GCF_000296735.1. Lineage (NCBI taxonomy): Eukaryota > Metazoa > Chordata > Mammalia > Afrosoricida > Chrysochloridae > Chrysochloris > Chrysochloris asiatica. The sequence continues at coordinate 10,794,558 of NW_006408583.1, read as the reverse complement.
TCATCCAGTCATGAAGACAGGTCAAGTGGGTATTATATGCAAGTGTGGGTGTTCTTGGGCATATGCCCTCTCTTCTTATCAGTTGGATGCTTCACTCTCCACTCTAGTCATCTGTGGCTATGTCACTGACTCTGGGTCCAAGAGTCCCCTGAACTTGCCACACTTGTGGCCAACCAGGTCTCCAGTCGGGTTCACAGGAGTCTACTGAACATTGTAAGGCTTAGCTTGCAGCTTCCTTGCTGCTTTCCCCCTTATTCCTGTCAGTCTTTCTTTCAAGAGGTATCTTCTTTCTTCCGGCCGCTCCAGGCTGGTCTGCTTGTCCTTTCAAGTGGAAATTTCCCTTCAGAAGATTCTGGATGCTGTTCAGGATTCTACCTATAGTCTTGTGTACTGCAGAGGTTCCGCAGGAAGCCTCCTTCACTGGGCGCATTGTAGCCCCTTTTTAGGTATTCCAATCAGCTATAGGCAGAAGACAGACTTTCAAGCTTTCTATGGTGATATTTCTGACTATTCCTTTCTCTACTCCTCCAGTGTCTATTTTATAGTGGTATGCCAGGGAAACCAAGATTCAAAAGACAGCCAAAGCATCTTAACATTGTTTCCCCCCTTTTACCCCATTCCAATCATGTCTCAATCTCTGTATCCTAGAGCCCTGTTGTTCCAGGGTTGTGCATATATATCATTATTTGCCTCTGACCCACTTCAGCTTCACATTCATCCTATTTATTATATTTCATTGTAATGATTACAATCCCCTCCATGCATCATCAAATAACCATAGGATATACCCCATAACCCGCCCCTCCCGACCCCTGGCTGTCAGCAAACAGCTCCTCTCCCTCCCTGAGTCCTGTGTCCCCAGCCACTCCATCTGTCTACACCATCACTGTCTCCATACCTCGCATCAAAGTCTCTCTGGGTAGGGTCACACTTTTCGCTTGATGGTCCCAGGGACCTCCGCTCCAGGGCTGCAATATCAATCAGTCTCCTCCTTTTGCCAAAAAAAATATCTGCCTCTACATTTCCGATCCTCACAGTCAGTCCTGATGGCAGGTATTCACTGTGGTACCCCAAGAGTCTTATCCACATTTCCTTTCGTCAGCCTGGTCCCAACAGACTGGAAATCATTCAGTGGAGGTTCTGCCTACCCCTGCCTAATCTGTAACTATGTTCCTTCTTGAAAGCTTGTAAGCCAGTAACTTCTTGCCTTTATATGCTCCCCCGCCCCCATTTTCCATGGTACTTTTAATATTGTTCTCTAACACCATAAGTCAAGTGCATTGATCCATCTGCGATCTCCCTTATATATCACACAGCTTCCACACACATATGAAGTGATAAAAAATATGATACCTTGAGTCAGGTGTACATTACACCTTAAACTGGCACCTTTGCTCTTTAACATTTTAAAGAGATCTTTAGATCTTTTGCAACAGATCTGCCTAATACAAAACGTCATTTGATTTCTTGACTGCTGCTTCCATGAGTGTTGATTGCGGATCCAAGCAAAATGAAGTCTTTGAGTATTTCAATCTTTTCTCTGTCACAATGCTATTATTTATTGGTCTAGTTGTAAGGATTTTCCTTTTCTTTACATTGAAGTACAATCTATAAAGAAGACTGTAGTCTTTGAATTTCATCAATAGTTATTTGAAATTCTACTTTGCTTACAGCAAGTCAGGTTATATTATCTGCCTATGGCAAGTTTTTAATGAATATTCCTACAATCCTAATGTTGTTTTCTTCTTTATATATCCAATGTTTTGGGATTATTTGTTAGAACACAGATTGAATAAGTATGGTGGAAGAATACAACCCTGGCACACACCTATCCTGATTTCAAACTATTAAGTATTCCCATGTTCTTTTTGAACAACTGCCTCTTGGTCTGTGTACAGGATCCTGATAAACACAATTAGTGTTCTCGCATTCCCATTGTTCCCACTGTTAGCCACAGTTTGTTATGACCCAAACAGTTGATTGCCTTTGCAAAATCAAAGCAACACAAGTAAATATCTTTCTAGTATTTTCTGCTTTCAGCTATTTTCTGCTTTCAGCCAAGATCCATCTGATGACAGCAAAGATTGACTTTGTTCCACATATTCATCTAAATCAGGATTGAATTTCTGGTACTCCCCATTGATGTACTGCTGTAAGCTTTTTAAAAGGATCTTCAGAACAATTTTACTTGCATGTGATATCAATTATATTGTTCAATGATTTCTGCATTATGTTGGGTCACCTTTCACTGGAATGTGTACAAATATGTATATGTTCCACTCAGTTGGCCAGGTCTTCTAAATTTCTTGGCATGACTGCATGCCTCCAGAGCTGCATCCATTTGTTGTAACAATTTAATTTGTACTTCATCAATTCATGAAGCCTTGTTTTTCAGCAACGCCTTCAGTGCAGTTTGGATTTCCTTCTTCAGTACCATCAGTTCTTGGTCATATGGGACACCTCTTGAAATGGTTGAGCACCAAACAATTCATTTTGTACGGTGTCAGTGTATTCCTTCTATCATCATTTGATGTATATTGATTGAACCATTCAATATTTTGCCCATAGAATTATTCAATATTTCAAGTCAAAGCCTCAATTTTTTCTTTAATTTGTTTAGTTTCAGAAGTGCTGAGCATATTTCTCTCCCTTTTGGTTTTGAACTCCAGATCTTTGCACATTTCATTATAATACAAGATTTTGTCTTCTTGAGCTAACTTTGAAATCTTCTGTTGATTTCTTTTACTTCCTCATTTCTTCCAGTTGTTTAAGCTTCTACATGCTCAAAAGCAACTTTCAGAGTCTTTTTTTGATATACATTTTAGTCTTTTCTGTTTCTTTTTTAATAATCCTTTGCTAATGTCTTTGATGACATTCCACAACTCTTTTAGTCGTCAGTCATTGATTGGTGTCTAATGCATGAACTCTGTTCCTTAATGGTCTCTAAATTCAGATGGAATATATTCAAGGTCATATTTTGACTCTTAAGGATTTGTTTTGATTTCAGACTGAACGTGTGTTTGCTCCTGGCTGCTTCATCATTTCTTCCCACATATGTAGTCAATTTGATTATTAGGTATTTTATATGGTGAGGTCCATATGCACAGTCATCATTTATGTAGCTGAAAAAAAGTATTTGTAATGAATAAATCATTAGTCTTGCAAAATTCTAACACGCAATCTTCAGTATCGTATCAACAAGGCCATTTGTCCTCTTCGCTTCCAACTTCCACATTCCAATCACCAGTAATTCAATGCATCTTGATGCCATGTATGGCCAATTTAATACTAAAGAAGTTGGTAGAATAGTTCAGTTTCATCATTGCTAGCTTTAGTGGTTGGTGCCTAAATCTGAATAATAGTGGTATTGAGTAGGATACCTTGTAGACAAAAGGATATTATCTTACCACAGATAATGCTGTTCTTCAAGATGGATCTTGAAAACCTCATTTTGAGGATGAATATGTTATTCAAATTCAATTTTGTTGTCCTGCCATAGTAAACCATATGACTGATGGATTCAAATTGGCCAACACCAGTCCATTTCAGCTCACTAATGCCTAGAATGGTTATCTTTACGTGTTTCACTTCATTTTTTAGCTATTTAAAATCTTCCTAAATTCATACTTCGTAATTCCATGTTTCGATTATTAACAGATGTTGGCAGCTGTTTCTTCTAATTTTGAGTTGTGTCCCATTAGCAAGGAGAAACCTGAAAATGTTGCTCCCTTTATGACATTAAGATAAACTCTACTTTGAAAAGGCAGCGCTTCCCAGTCCTATTCTGAATGCCTTGCAGCCTCCTGGGCTCAGTTTCTAGCACGCTATTTGACACTGTTCGGCTGCTACTCATAAAGAGTGTAGTGGTGGTCTACCTTTCCTTCTTCCTAGTCTGTCTCAGTCTGGAAGTTCTGCTGAAACCTGTCCACCATGGGTGACTCTGCTAGAATTTAAAATATTGGTGGCCTAGCTTACAGCATCACAGCAACACATAAGTCACTACAGTATCACAGACAAATGAGTTGTTTTTGTTAAATGTTTCTGAGTTGGTTCCAATACACACTGACCCTGTATAGGGTTTTCAAGGAGCAGCTGGTGGATTTGAACCTCAAACCTTGATGTGACCAGTCCAGTGCTTATCCCACAGCTCCACACCAGGATCCCACATGAGTAGTGAACTGAATGATAGGAATTCGTTTTTACTCTTTCAAGACACACTCAAACTGTGTTTAGGTTTATAAAACGAGAAGCACGCAGAAAACAATACAAATAGGAACTGAAAAATATATAGTCATAAGGATTGAGCATTACTTACTATATTACCCACAGACTCTGAACAGACATGTGACAAAGTTAAGAATGGAAACGCTGAACAATTTTTGGACTACCAAGTAAATTATTATCTACCATACACATGGTCATCATATCAAAAAAAGGGGGGGAAAAGCTTGTCTTACATAAACTTAAAATTTAAAAGTCTTGTTTCAATATTAAAATGAAATTAATTTTACGTTCATTTTATTAATGGATCATTGAAGGGTGGAAGATATTTATTCAGTAGGAAATACCTAGGGCGTTTAAGAAAAATTTCCCCCCTTAACTCAATGGTGCTAAAGATTTCAAGGGAAGTAATTTCTGAACAGCAATACATCCTAATGATAAATTTCTAAATTCAGGTGGTGGTGGTGGTTGTGTGCCATGAAGTTGGTTCTGACTCAAAGCAAGTATAGGGTTTCTCAGGCTGTAAATCTTTACACGAGCAGAAAGACTTTTGCTTTCTCCCCCGGGTTGGCTGGTAGATTCAGACTGCCGATTTTGCAGTTAGCAATCCAGCTTATAATCTACTATGCTACTAGAGAGCCTTAAGTATTGTAGGACAATAATGTAATCAGGCACTCTCTATTATTTTGAAAACATTTTTCTCAAGATGTCTGTAAAGCAGCGAATACTAATCTCTCAAGTAGGCTTTACGAATAAAGCAATGAAGCAATGGCAGTATCTGCGTATACGCACACACACACACACACATATGCATTATTAAGGTGCCCTCAAGTCACATTCTGACCCATGATGCCCCTTATCCACACCATAACCAAAAAACACCAATCCTACACCATCATCACTATCGTTGCTACGGTTAAACCCATTGCGGCAGACACTGTGTCAATCCAGCTATTTTGAGTGTCTTCCAAGCAGAGTGGCTAATTTTCTGTCACGATTTTCACACAACATTCTGCTGCAATACATAAGGAGCTCACTCACTGGCCACATGTTGCGGATTGGCACGTCTTCCTTGCTACTCACTTTGCCTGGAAGCTCCACTAAGCCTGTTCATAAGTGACTCTGCTGGCATTTGAAATACCAAGTTTATAGCTTCCAACATCACAACATACAAGCTACCATGGCACAACAAACTGTACATGATGAACTGGTACACACATTATATATATATGTTGTTGTTAACTGCCGTTGAGTTGGTTCAGACCCATAGCAACCCTGTATAGGGTTTCCAAGGAGCAGCAGGTAAGCTTGAACTGCAGACCTTGCAGTTCAAATGGCTTCACAGTTTTGCAGTTTGGCTCATTAACACATAATGCCACACCAAGGACCCCAAGTACCGTGGAGTCGGTTCCAACTCATAGTGCATGTATGTATGTATGTATGTATGCACACACATACGAACACAGGCACATAATGTATGTATGTATTTAAGGAGGATCCCTGGTGATATAGTGGGTTAAGTATTTGGGCTGCTAACTGAAAGGTTGGTGGTTCAAATCCACCATCTACTCCCCAAGAGACAGATGGTGCTATCTGCTGATTTGAAAATGTACAGCCTTGGAAAATCTGAGGGCAGTCCTAACAGGGTCACTAGGAATCGGAATCTACTTAATGAGAGTGGGTTTGGGTTTCATTTGTTGTTTTTGTTTTATTTTTAAATATATACTACATATATTTGATATATAACAACCCATAAAATGTAAAAGTTTATTAAAAAGAAAAGTGAAGGTACTAACAAGAAGATCCCTAAAGTCATTTATTAAAAAAAAAATTCTGAAGACTGTATGCATAACATAATTTGACATTAAAAACTCTTCATTGTGAATGAACACCTGAACTTAGTTTGGATATTTTGTAGTAGCAGGTAGTAAATGACTTTTTTATAGCTCTGTAATAGGTGAAGTATGTTCATCGCTTCTCTGAAATGATTCTATGACATACATCCTGGTAATCTTGTTGCTGTTCCATCCACTTTCAAGAAAAATTAGACACTAAAAAACAAAGTCACTTCTTCCTTGCCCCACACATAGGACATTGTAATTTGTAAGGCAGCCAAGAAGACGGCCTGTTTCCCCTCTGAGAAGATATAATTGGAGACATGATTTCAGGATTTTTGTACAAGGGAGGGAATGAAGCAATTAGTTGAAATGCTGGGGGCTAAAAGAGTAGGTGCTCTCAACACACTGCCAACTCAAAGGCTGAAGGCCAGCCCCTCACTGTCATAGATGCTCTAATGAATAGAAAAGAGTGGATTTGCATATCTCTATGTAGTACTTTGAGTTGTGTGCAGATATGCTCCTTGTGTGGGGAAGAAAAGAACTCCAGGGAGTCATGGTAGTAGGGGAAAGAATTGTGTTCTATTTTCCTTGGATCTAAGAAAACCCAACACTAATATCCTTGAAACATAAGAATTTCGAACAACACAATAGGAAAATGACAGTCTGCTATAATAGTAAAATCTTCTTCATTTGGATAAACATCAGATCCTTCAAAAAGCCATTTGGTCTAGAATAATTTACACTGTTCAGGAAGGAAGAAATATTGCTATCTCTCCCACCCCATTACACAACTAATATAGTATGCACAAGGAAATTGGATGGAAACAAATTCTAGGTGACATAGTAAACTTTTATCCTTAAGGCTACCATGATAGGTAGGTAGGTAGGTAGGTAGGTAGGTAGGTAGGTAGGTAGGTAGGTAGGTAGATAGATAGATAGATAGATAGATAGATAGATAGATAGATAGATATAGATGAAATAAATAGCTGGGACACTGTTAGTTAATAAATTAAAAGTCCTTTGTTTAATTATTGACTTTTTGTAGTCATCATTGTTTTATTAGTTAATTTTAACATGTATAAGTGAAAACCTTAAGGAGCTCTGGTAGCGTAGTGGCTACAAATCGGGCTGCGAACCTTAAGGTCAGCAGTTCGAAACTACCAGCCGCTCCGCGGGAGAAAGATGAGGCTTTCTACTCCCGTAAAGATTTACACGCTCGGAAACCCTGTACAGGGTCACTATGGGTCGGAACCGACTCGACGGCACTTAACAACAACAACAACAAAGTGAAAACCTTAGAAATTTGATCTTTAAATATCATAATAACACTCCAAAATAGTTACTACTAACGCTATATTGCAGATTAAAAACAAAAACCTGAGATCCAGAGATGTTCACATTCCATAAAAATGGCAGAGCCAGAATTGGACCACAGAACAATCTATGCTAACACTGCCCCTCGGAATCTTATGAGTCTGGACAGGCTTTGGCATAACCTCTTTACCTAGAAGATTCAGTACTTTTTCAAGGAAAGAAGGATGTCTATGAAGAAATGAAATCATTGGATGTAGTATGACACATGCACTAATATAAGAGTAATAGTCCAAGACTGGACTAAGGTAGTTATGAATACAGGAAATAGCTCCACTCCTGGAGGCAATAAGGATTCTGGGTTGAGGCTAAGACTGTCAAGCATACTCCTTCCAGTATATTCCCCTCATACTCCATCTGTCCCATTTTCTCAGAGAAACATGGTTGAAATCTCCCTGTGCAACTTCAAAACACACATCCTAACAAGCAAAGTAAATGATAAATTAAAAGCATTTCAAGGCACTGCCCTGTGTTGTTAAATCAGATCTTGCTAGAATAACATGACATTTACAAAAACACAACCCACTGGATATTTGGCATGGCTCGGGAATGAAGAATATGTCCACTTAAGAGCCAATACCCCTAGGCTGTCAAAAAAAATCTCAAGCCAGGATTTCTTTTAAAAACACTACCTATATTTTTAAATTCCAAAGTCTAGGAAGTAAAGAAAAAGATTCTAAAAGGCGAAGATAATGTCTCTGCTTATTCCCAACTCCACATTCCCCTGAACATAATAAGCTTAAACCATACTACTACATAAGAATATAATCAAGGCACATTGATAGAACACCTATGTGCTTCTGGAAAAATGCCTCAACACTTCCAGTCCTCACTCTGGGTCACCCTCCACCCTCAACGCGCACCGTCCAACTCCAAGGCCAACAAACACTGAAAGGAGTATTTATAGATTATATTTGCACATATCAGCCAAATAATGCTTCCCTTCACTCTCTCCCCAACCTGAGACGATACAGAATCTAACATCTGGAAGGAAAAACTCCACCTCAAAGGCACATGACAAGGGTGAGCAGTCATCGAGGAGTTCTTCCAAGCAAAAGGGATTTGCCAGCTTCCCTCCGAGTCCAGGCCCTGAAAGGCCAACTGTGGTATGTTTGCATTTCCATCAAGCTGCTGGCCTCTCCTCTGTTCAGTAAGAGCCTCACAGCCCAACTGTCCTATAAACATCTCGCCCTCTGGAAGCGCTGGTCACTAGCAGGTCTTCTTGGAGCCGAGAAAATGCTCTTTGAGAGAGCAGCAGGCTGAATGATAACTAACACACTTGGAGCAGAGCTGACCCTTTCACTTCTCCAGGCCAGTGACCGCTCTAAAACAACACACACATTCATAGCAATGGAACAAGAACGGGGAGAAAAGCCCAGATTTTCCTCACCATGTGCCACCCAGCCATGTTTACACTGATCGCAAGTCCTCAGGTTAATCTTCCCCGGCTGAAAACACTCACACGTGCAGTTTACCAATGTGCAGCGGATGGCCTGAAAAGTAGAGGAAGAAGAAAAGGGTCAGCATCTGTAACAAGGGACCATCTGGTTTCATCATTTTCATAAACAACACCCAAAGCCATTTGTGAAAGCTATAAATTGGTGCAGGCGCGTTGGATTTTTAAAAATAAAAGTTGATGCCATCTGAACTTCTTACAAAAACTACAATTCATTCAGTGATACAATGTTTTATGCCATTCCGATGTAAGCATTAAATTAGAAATGCAGACCCAATGGAACAAGAGTAAAGGATTACATATTCCACAGGGTGCAGGGTTTCTAACAGGAGGCATCCAAAAGAAAAAGAAAAACAGATTACTGCTAATATATACTCCCACTTCAGTTTATACATTTGGCAAATACAGAAAACAACATATATCCTAACACAAAACTACAGTGAAATGTCTGTCGAAGAATTCTGTAAATGAAAATGTGGCATACAAATATTACTATTAGAAATTTTTTTTTATCTGTTGGATCTCATTCAAACGATCTGTTATTTTTTCAGAAACATAGTGAGAAAAACATTCTCACTGTAATAATAAGACCCGGAATACTGGTATCTACCACTTCCCAATTTCTTATATGCCCCCCATCCCCCTCCAATGTAATTCCACTTGCACTTTTATTTGGAGAAATATAAAGCTAGCTGCTTTAAAAAAAAATTTTTTTATGATACAAGAAAATAAGTAGAAGTTTTGTGTTTGGATCCAACACAGAAGAGAAGAAGCCATTTTCTATCTGGAACAGTACAAGTGTGTTTCACAAACTGCGGGGGAACCAAATCACTAAAACCTTTCATTTCCTTACAAGTACTTTTAAAAATCATTCACCAGCTTGTATTATAAGGTGAATCCTCAGAAAATGAACATAGATGGAGTGTAACTTTTTATGTATAAAAATCTGTGCTGAAGAATTGGGCTAAGGTTGACCTATGTTCCTAGACTGCAGTTAATAAATTTATCTCATACACTTATTTCAAATTTGCATGGAAATTCTGAAGACACAAGGACTTAGTACGATCATTTACAGACTAACAATCTACTGTAACTACACCTGAGCGGCCGGGAAAAGATTCCTCAACAGATTTAGGTACATTCAATGATTACTGATTTTGGGGTGGGGAGAATAGGATACAGATTCCTGGAACTGTAGGTTTAGGCCTGAAAGTCACAAAAATCCAGGTTCCTGTGTTCCTGAAACCACTTGTATTTTTACATGAATTACCCTCATTAGTATTTTAGAAATTGTTAACAGTTTAGGCAAAAGTGCATTAAGAAAGAACAGACTTCAAGTGTTTCTTATTAAGTGTGGTAACAGTAGTGAGGTTGGCCCAGGATTGGGCAGTACTTCATTCTGCTGTGCATAAGGTCGCTATGAGTCCCTACAGACTCAATGGCACCTAACAACAACAATAATCATTTGCAGCACGCAAGTTTATTTCTCTTTTTATTTATTAACATTAAATCTATGAGGGCTTATTCAATTTCTAATGTTCAAATTCTCACTATTGAATTCTTGCTTTCTTCACTCTGTCCCTAATTTGTTTCTCTATTACCTCTGGGGAATTACTCAATTGTATAATCTAACACTCAGGGTTTCTCCTTCCAATGTCATTGATCTAATTATGTAAGACTTTCTTGTATGTATTAGTGATTAAAGGAATTACTAATGAGGTAAGGATGCCAGAAAAAAAAAATGCTGACTATGAATTATAAATATATAGGTTTATATGGAGAAATATTTCTATGAAAAGTTATGATTTTCATTTCAATAGCTTACTGACTACGCATTATATCAGATTTCCCCAAGTTAGTAATCAGTTCTTGAAACAACAAAAAGCCTATTAGTTAATGAATTCTCTATTTTAATGAACTGTAACAACTGAAGTTTAGCAGTTTTCTATAAAACTACAAGGCACATTATAAACAATAACACCCTTGCAGATTTACTTACTTAAATTCCTCCACTATTTTATAAACCTTTTTAACACATTCAAATAGATATGGAAACGATGTTGACATTATGAAATATGATCTTTCAAAATATTTTAATCTAGTAAAAACAACATACTTTAAGTCATTAATTTGGAACTATTTGATAATTTTACACACACAGCCATTGTATTTAAAGCATATTTTCACCAATTTTAACTATAACTACCTTCAAAGACATGAACGAATTAAGAGACTAGATTTGTTTTTTTTGTATGTTTATTTTTCACTGGTTGAATTATCTGTTCACTTACGCTGTACTACTTTATATTCAAATCCTTATTTCTTCCTCAATAATTTTATACATTCAGTACATTCGGAATTTATGCTTTTCAAACTACGTTGTTATAAATTCTACTTTTTGTATATAAACAAACAAGCATTGGAACACCTTAACTCCTTTTGTGTATAAACATTTAAGTAGTGGGACACCAATTTTGTATTTCTATGAACTCCAGATACTATTTTGTTTTAAATTCAGATTTTATATCAACTACAATTGATCCTCAAGGGAATTACATATATTTAAAGAATATGGTCTAAATAAATATTTTGAGTTGGAGACTGTTGTGGCTTCAAAGAAAGTTTTATTCTAAATAACATTTTTGAAACAGCATAAAAACTCTGATATACTATTTACTCACAACAAAACAGAACCAATGTGATCACTTGCCAACTCACCCACACTTTGAAAAAAAATAAATTATCATAAAACTATCAAAGCAAGTTATGCCTCAAAAACATAAATGCTTTACAAGGAGACAGAGAGAAATATGTTTTCATTTTAGCAAGCTCCTTCCCTTCCTTCATTCAGCAAGTTTGAATGCCTTCCATTCTCTGCTGAGTAACCAACACCAAGCTGTATCTATTACCTTTGAACTACAAGCATTTAAAAATCAAAGGGCAAAGACTTGAAAAATTTAGTTTACACAAACTCAAGAGAGGAAAATAAAAACCTAAAACGAAAAAGAATCACAGTTATCAGGCATGTGGAAAGCAAATCTACCATTTATTCTTTTGGTCCTCAAATACTAGATGATAAATTGGGGTTAAGAGGTAGAAAATGGACACTGTTCTATGGACAGACTTTATTAAGCAGTTTCATAGTTTCTAACAAGGGTATAGCTAACAGGAGCTCTCAATTCCTACTTAAGCCTGCAACTTACAACCAAACCATACAGTAAATACAGATGGAATGTTCCTTACATGTGAGAGTGTGTCATGAGAAAAGACCAATCGCCAGAAAAGGATATCATAGCTGGTAAAGTGGAGGGTCAGTAACAGTGACAGAGGTCCTCAATGAGTTGGACTGAAACAATAGCTTCAACAATCAGTTCTAACAAATCAGAGAGAAGGCAGGATCAAGGAATGGTTCACTCTGGGATCCCAGTTTCCCCCACCATCTAAAAGTAGAGTGTTCCTAATAAACCTTTCTTAAGCAAAAATGTCACAAATCAAAGAAGCAGTTAACATTAATTTATAAGGGACTGGGGACTGTTTAGCATTCCCAGATGCTAAAAATAAGCTACCAGATCATGCCAGCTAACACATAAAGTCTAAAATCACAGTAACATAACATCTTGTTCACAGAAGACAGAGTTGAAAGTTATGGCAGATTGGACTTCCTGGGAAGGAGCTCAGCAATGCCACTCTCAGGGCAAGTTCTGGCTTCCTTTAAAACAAATATTGAATGCTACTTCTGATTTTCCCTGATTTCATAAAAGCAAAAATTCTCTTTGGATTTCTTTCATTTAATGAAAACAAGTACTGATTCAAGTCTTTCCTAAAAGTTGTTGTTGTTGTTGTTAAGTGCCGTCGAGTCGGTTCCAACCCATAGCGATCCTGAACAGGGTTTCCGAGGCTGTAAATCTTTACGGGAGCCGAAAGCCTTATCTTTCTCCCTCGGAACAGCTGGTAGTTTCGAACTGCTGACCTTGCGGTTCGCAGCCCGATTCGTAACCACTAAGCTACCACAGCTCCTTTTCATAAAAGCAGAGAGGAGCAAAGCGAACTTTCGAAATGTACCTTGATTTGGAGTTAATTGTACATGGGTTACCACCACAACTGTAACATGCAAAGTCCCTCCGATTACGGTTAATAGGGATTTCTTGAAAAGGCAATCTGCAGTCCTACAATTTCCTTCCACCTTTCCATTTCCCACCAACAATTACATTGTAACTTTGCAACCCGGATTCGGCATCCACACTTTCCTGAAACCACCCTCCCTGAGAAGCAAAGTATTCCTGGTACCTGGTCCCTTGTCCTCCACAACACCATGTTGCATACAGCCCAAATTTGCCTTCCTGTTCAAAACCACTGACCATCTTCATTTTTCTGGCATCAGTTTCTCATACCCTGTAAAATCACCTTTCTAATTCTGTGATTCCCAATGGCATGCTGACTCCCTACAGCTTCAAATGCTATCCCTATCCAAACCTTCACTTTTGACTCAGGCACTGTGTTAACCTGGCAGGAAGCAAGTGGCAGACTGCCAGCACTCAAGAACTTCACGGCCTGATGTTGGTAGGTGGTAGGTAGGTTTAGAGGCCAGGCCCTGAAGAACCAAGTCTATAATAGGTTTAAAGTAACCAGTCATAGTTCATTGTTATCAAGAACAGAACATTCCCCAAACATGATGTTTTATTTATTGTGAAAAAATAAACTATTACTTGTTATTATTAATAATAGCTAGATTTACTAAATGGGGAGCACAGTGGCTCTGCAGGGTATAAGCACTGAACTGCAAACCAACAGCATTGGTGGTTGAAACCTACTAGCAACTCCTTGTGAGAAAAATGAGGTTTTCTGCTCCAACAAAGATGTACACCCTCAGAAAACCAATAAAGGATCTCTATAAGTCAAAAACAACTCGATGGTACTTACCAACAAGATTTACTGTATACGAGATTTTCCAAATAGTACGGCACATACTTTATAAACATTAGCTCTCTTTCTTTTAATCCACTGAAATTACAAGTTGGTTCTATTATCACCTAAATTTCACAAATAAGGAAACTGAGGTATTGAATTCAGTCACTGATCCAAACTCAATCCTAGGTCTGTGTGAGCTCCCCACAGGGGGGGGATTCTTTAAGTTACTTCCATTCTCAGTCAGGCATTCTGCTTTCCTCCAAACAGGGTTAAAAAAAAAACAACAAAAAAACAATGGTAAACTAGACCCTTGTAATCTATATGATTTTCATTAGCTGACTGTCTGGAGTAAATTGTCAGGCATTTCTTCCTACTCCATCATACTCTGAAAGCTCAACTGAAAACAGTTCAGCATCATAGCAACCAGGAAGCCTCAAATGGCGAGTGTGTGGTTACTGTGTGTGAGGTACCTTGGTCTGAAACCAACCTTGATCTCCTCCGTGGAAGGCAAGAATTCTACGAAAAATCCACTAATTCTCCCTAGAGTGAAAATAAAGGGCACATGGTAGGTGTCTTACTAAGGTTATTTCTGCCCGGAGCTCTGGTAGCGTAGTGGTTACGAATCGGGCTGCGAACCTTAAGGTCAGCGGTTCGAAACTACCAGCCGCTCCGCGGGAGAAAGATGAGGCTTTCTACTCCCGTAAAGATTTACACCCTCGGAAACCCTGTACAGGGTCGCTATGGGTCGGAACCGACTCGACGGCACTTAACAACAACAACAACAACAGCCCTTTCTGGAGTCCTGGTGTGCCGCTACAAGATAAATACTGGACTACGAACTGCAAGGTTGTGGTTAAAACCCACCAACTGCTCCCTGTTGTTGTGAGGTGCCATTAAGTTGGTACCAACTCATAGCGACCTGATGCACAGCAGAACGAAACACTGCCCAATCCTGGGCCAACCTCACAACTGTTGCCAAGCTTGAGCCCATTGATGCTGCTACTTGGCTAATCCATCTCACTGGGGGTCTTTCTCTTTTTCTCTGACCCTCCACCTTACCAAACATGATATCCTTCTCCAGTGGCTGATCCCGCCTGACAAAGTATGAGAGATGAAGTTTGGCCATCCTGGCCTCCAAGGAGCACTCTGGCTACACTTCTGCCAACACAGATCTGTTGGTTCTTTTGGCAGCCCATGGCACTTTCAATATTCTCCTCCAACACCATAACTCAAATGCATCAATTCTTCTACTACAGTTGCCACTGAACCAATTCTGACTCATGGTGACCCCACCTAAATCAGATTAGAGCTACGCTCTATACAGTTTTCAATGCCTCATTTGTTTTTAAACATCACCAGACTTTTTTTCCTAGGTGCCTCTGCATGCAGCACTTGAACCTCCAACCTTCTGATTGTTAGTTGGCTTGAACTACGCAAGTTTATATGAATTGAAAATCAATCTTTTTAAAAAAGACATCTGAGTATGGTGCTGTGCGTTAATGTGCTGGACTGCGATGTCAGTTTGAATGGCAAGGTTGGCAGTTCAAGCTCACCAGTCGCTTTTTGGAAACCTTATATAGGGTTTCTGTGGGTTAGAACTGACTCAATGGCATTTAACAACAACAACAAGGGAACGCTATAGTTCTATAGAATAATCACTGGACTAAGAACCATTAACATCGGCACTTCGAATTTACAAGTTACACCACAGAAGAAAGATGAGATGTGCTGCTCCCACAAAGATTTACAGCCTCAGAAACTGTGATGGGCTTGAACTTCCAACCCTTAGCTCAGCATCAACAATCAAGTACCACCAGGGCATTCCTCTATGTGACACTCACCTCTGAGTATACACAAATGTCCCAGCAGGAAAAGTACACATCATATCAAAGGTCAAACAAACACCTTTACTGGGTAGGAATAACTGCTCTTCAAAGGCATCTTTTTTTTTTTTTTTTCCTTAGGGAGGGTAAAAAAGGAAACTGAACCCAGTGTGGCTCTGTAGGATAAGCACTGGACTGGTAACCACAAAGTCAGCTGTTCCAACCCACCATTCATACTCAGAAACCCTACATAAGTTTCATTATGAATTTAAACCAACCTGACAGCACACAACAACAACAATCATAGCAGGATTGTCACTCAATAACCATTATCAGCTGCTGTGAAGTTAATTCTCATTGTGGCCTCATATGCGTTAGAGTAGAAATGCACACCACAGGCTTTTCAAAGACTGGATTAGGGTCTATATTGCCAAGTCTTTCTTCCAAGGTGCCTCTGGGTAGAGACAACCTTTCAGCCCTCTGCTTAACTCTGTGCACCACACCATGAGAATCCAGTGCAGGATATATTGCAGTAGTTTCAAAGTAACCACTACTAAGTTGTGGATACAGAAAAGGGCTTTGAAATGTGACCAGAAAGATGCCACAAGCATAAAGGTTAACCTAAGTAACAGCTACTAAGAGTTGTGGATAAAAAGAATGGCTTTGAAACGTGACCAGAAAGAAGCTCCAAGTACAAAGGTTAACAGAAGGACTTCCACAGACATTTACATCTTTTGTATGACAGCATGCTTCACACAGGGCCACAGATCCACAGCAAACGCTAAAGAACTCACAGAACATTTCTACTTGTATACTTTTCAGAACAAATTTTTCCCCCCTTCTGTCTTCACATGACTGATACATAACTGAAAAGAAATACAACTAGTTTGGGCTACAAAATTGGAGAAACCACATAACATTGCCTTTTGCAGATGAAATGATGGTGCTAAATTTGGCTAAGTCACAATTCAATTTAAGCAAAGAAATTCTGTGATGGCAAACAATGACTGGGCTCCAATAAGACCAAAGTGAAGTAAACAAATGCATGAGAAATTTACTTATATTTGGTCATGCAACTCACACACGGTTAAAGTAACAGTATAACCCCACCTAGTATGTACTGTATGGTTCCTACATTTAGGTATTAAAACAAAGCAAAGAGACACAAGTTTTTAAGTGACTTCTTGCTATGTATCTTCTGTATTAACAGGAAGAAACATGTCAACCTGAGTTTTAATGGAACAATCAATTATCACCGATGGCCTCTGAAATTATCATCAGAAATTAAAAGCTTGCTGAAAAAGTTAAGGGGCAAGACTCCTGCACGCCACTGTGTATGTGCCACTATTTCTAATAACAGCAAACAGGAAGAAATGAGGTAATTTTGAGTAAGAAAACCATGCAACAATTAAAACAGTGGGAAATGATAACAAAAGTTGGTACCCTATCTCAATGCTAAAATTAGTAGGACAAATGGAAATTGTTGTTACTAAGTGTTGGTTTCAACTTACAGCAACCCATGTGACAGACTAGATAGGTACCTTAGGTCTTCTAGGCAGTCAGCTTCATGGAATAAGAGAATCAGGTTTTTATCTCATAGAATCACTGGATAGATCTGAACTGCAATCAACAGCTACACGCTTAAAAACTGTACCACCGAGTATCCATAAAAACTAAAATATTTAATAAAAGATAGCTTTCATTTGTCAAATTATTGTTTAATGTCACCAGAAAAAACAATGCCAACGTGATTAAAAAAAAAAAAAAAAATCAGTGTCTTGTAGCCATGACCTCTGAAATGTCTTGTGCGACTTTTCAACAGAAAAGCTAACAATAGATCATCATGTGATTGTGTCACAGGATCGGAAAGCCATGGGTCAGTCCAGACTAACTACCAGTGCCAGGTACCATTGATTTTAACAGTAAATAACACGGGCAAGATGCAAAGATGGACACCTCAATGTTGTACAAATTTCAACACAACACCACAAGAGAAACATTATTGCTATAAAAATTAACTTGAGTGACCAGGGCAATGCCCCAGCCTCAAAATAAACACATCAAAAATAAATGAACAGAAATGCTTTGAGAAAATATTGTCTTTGAACACCATTTACTAATAAAAATTCTAAAGGTTTAAAACCTCATCTTGAGTTTCTCTTAAAGGGCAATTCCCACTGCAACATTTGCTTCCTTTTATTGGTGTTAAACCATTTAATTCACTAAATTAACAGTTCCCTGGAGACACACTGTGCAATGAGTCCAACTTTCACCCAATAGGACAGCAACACACAAATGCCAAATGAATGAACAGATGGAGGATGAGCAAAGAAATGAATTTCATTGCTGCTTAAATTTGATTAATCCGTCCTATTATGAAAATATTAACTAATGTAAATTAACAATGTCTATGAGAAAATCCAAGACATCCTTGAACAAATTTTGGGCACAACAAAACCTGTCAATAAGTAACTCAAAATACTTTCATCAGGATTTTTTTTAATCTAAGAGAATTTATAAAAGATTGCCAACAATGAGTTTTTGTCATAAAAATGTTCTCAATTTATTGTAAATTTGACTTGAAAATTACATTTAGCAAAAGTGAATAAACTAATTTAGTTTGGGAAAGTGGGACAAAGGGCAAACAGCAGACTTCTAGGCATAATATGTTTATATATGCATAAGAAACTTTCTATGAGTGTGTGTGAATCTGTAAACATGAACAAGTAGAAAGTGCTGTACACAGAGACACATAGATTTTCATACACATGGATCCAATAAGTATCTCTAGTCATTACCTTAGGATTAGAACCTACCATCAATCAACATGAAGAAGACCCCATTTAAATAATTTAGGAGTTCTGAGTAAAAATCAACAGCGGGATATGGCCAATTATACAAAGGAAATACACATGTTTCAATAGTATTAAAGGCATATGCAACCTGCAAGCTCTTTTGAGTCTGTGTGTATGCGTCAATTAAATTAGGCCTATGATAAGATAATACAAAGAGGCCATGGTAGCAGAATGGTTACAATTTGGGCTAACCGCTAGGTCAGCAGTTCAAATCTATCACCCTCTCCCTGGGAGAAAAATGAAGTTTTTTCTGCTCTGATGCAGGGGTGGGAAACTTTTTTCCTACCAAAAATTTATAATATAATTTGTGGGCCATACAAAATGATCAACTTAGAAATTAGCCTGCTATATTTAGTCCACCATTTCATTAACTCATCCCTAATGAGATGGCTGGAACTGTGATTGCCTTGGCAGGACCAGACCAAAGGATTCTGCAGGCCTTATTCGGTCAGGAGTCCAAACGTTCCCCACCCCTGATTTGCAGCCTCGGAAACTCTATACAACAGGGTCTCTGTGCGAGGGAACCAACTGAACGATAGATCACCACCACCACTGCACAATGGCAAGCTATTTGTTATGCACTTAGACATATTAGAGAAACCAGAAATGAAAAGCCATTTCAATTTCAGAAGAAACATTTCACTTTCTCACCTAACAGTTAACAATTAAGAGGCACCATTTATTGCCCTATACATAATAATTTTACAGATTATTTTAGGCAAGTGTGGTGCTCTGGGTTAATGCACTGGACTGCAAAGTCGGTTTGAACTTTGAATGGTTAGTGGTTCAAGCTCACCAGTCACCCGTTGTAAACCCTACAGCGGTTCGCTTTGGTTCGGAATTAACTTGATGGCACTTAGCGACAACAACAAACAACATTATAAAACGGAAATGCTGTTTCCATGAACATACCTATCATCTAATGTCCTGGTGTGGCGTTGTAGGATAAGCACTGGATTGCTAACTGCAAGGCTGATGATTCAAACTCACCAGAAACCCTATACAGGGTGGGTCACTATGAGTCAGAATTGACTCGATGGCATTGAGAACAACTGACAACTGGGACTGTTGTTGCTGTTGTTGTTAAGTGCCATTAAGTCGGTTCTGACTCATAGTAGCCCTGTATAAGGCTCCCAAGGAACAGGTGACAGGTTTGAACCACCTAACTTGCGGTTAGCAATCCAGTGCTTATCCTGTACCACCACACTAGGACTTCAAAAACAGGGATTAGCTCACTATTAAAAAAAGAAAAAAGGCAAATTTTGACAAGTAAACACAGCCTGCATGTACTCAATACATATTTTTGTAAAACAACTCAAACAAATATGAAGCGAAGTAATACTCCTCTCCACCACCTTACTGATAAATCGGCAATTCTGTATCCCCCATTGAGGCACTTTTTATTCCTTTTCACTAATGCAATTTGAAAGGTAGTAATGTGATTGCATTCCTCTATGGCATTCATGAAAACAATTACTAATAAAATATGACAGTGATAACATTAATAAGGAAAGGATTCATAAGGAGTGGCAGAAAGACTGAAAACCTTTATGCACATTACAAAGAAACTACTCTACCTTAAGCAAAATGTAGAACAGGATAAAGCCAAAGTGCTGATATTTCAGAGCCAATTTCAGTCCTGGGAAGGGGAACTGATTTGCACAATGATGCCATACTTTCAGTAACCAAGTAAAGAGATGCAGGAGTAACCCAAGCTTTGTGCCAAAGTCACTGCTATACAATTGATTCTTTACCTCATTTGACTCAGAGTGACCCTATATAGGGTTTCCAAGACTAAACGTTCACAGGATCAGAATGCATCATCTTTGTCCTGCAGAGAAGCTGGTGGTTTTGAATCGCCAGTCTTGCCTTTAGCAGCTGAAACCTAACACACAGTGCCACAGAGCTCCTTAGCCTTGTGCCAACTTGCACTAAATGAACAAGACCACTGGAAGTCAGCGATGCCTTCTACTTCCCAGATAGCTTGGAAAGGATTCTTTTAAGTGAAGGAGTTCTTCGGCATCTGTGTCCTCTATAAAAGGAGCCCCTCACATTATGGCAAATGCCAAAGCACAGTAATCAATCCACTTACTGAGGAGGAGAGCTACATTTAGTCTTCCATGCTTGTGAAAAGAATATTCCTCAGTGAAGCAACAAGGCAGACAATGGTTGCATTTCAGAACTTTTGATTTCAAACGACAACTCTGAATGCCCAGACCAATTGAGGAAGTGTATGTGAGATTCAAAATTTCCCAGAGATGTAGAGTGCTAGGAAGCCTACATAAGACTTCTACTACATTTAAAAATTTAATCATCAAAAATCCTTAAATTAGAGATTTTTTTTCAGCAGCAGAAAAGGTGTCTCTGTGACTTCCTTACATGGCCATAGTTAGTAATCAGCGGCCCTTTGCACTCTGCCAGGGTGTAAGAGGTATGGCGCTGTGTAATCCCAGTTCCTGCCCTGCTCCTCAGTGAGATCTCCTCAGATCATTTTGAATAGTTCTAAGCAAAGCTTAAGACCCAATAGTAGACATGTAGGAAACCTCATAAAAGGGACAAGTACAGGTGAAGGTTTAAGCAAACTGAAGAAACATGAAACTGGTAAGTGAGCTGTTAACAACAACCAACACTACAATTCATTTTTTAAGTGGTCAATTTTATATTAAGTACATTATTCAGACCAATTTGATCAGTCTACGGATTCTTTAAATGGCTACAGTTAGAATGGCCAAACTCTGAAAAGAATGAGACACAGAATTCCCAAGAACCTCTGGTTTATTTTATAGCACTTGCCTTGGGATTTGTGAATTGCCCATTAGTAGACTATCTCAACAGAAATTTGAATCCCTTCCATTGTACATAAACTGTGCGTCATAATTATATCTGATTATGATAGAAAATGTTTCGTTGCCCAAGAGCGGCTATCACCTCAGGAATCATATTGGTTGCAAATAATAATAATGATAGTCTGAACCGTCTACATGCCCCCTTATACGTTATTTATGTTATAGGTCACAGATTCCCCAGGGGTCTATGCCGAGACCTGGACTGACTTCATTAGAGCTTCACACAAATCACTGAAGGCTCATCGTGATTTTACCAGTGGTTAGAGTCATTGGAATTTTTTTAAGTGCAGCCTCCCGGGTTTTTGTTGAAGAAACACATATACAATTAATTATTTTTTTAAAAAAGTGATTTTCCCAAATCCCTAGGACTAAATTCAGCAACACAAGGAAATCCCACAGATTTCTATGAAATATATAATAATCTAAGGGTAAAATGTGCCCTACAGTGTTGAAAAACACTATTATTCCCCTTTCTTCTTTTAAGTATTTGTTGTATAAAAGACAAAAGGACACATTGTCACAGAGAGAACAGCTGATCTACCTGCTAACAAATGCTTTACCACCACTGAACAGACTGAGAGGCTGTCTCAGACAGTGGTTCTAACTTTGAGATAGCTCCTGAAAATTAAGAAATAAATAGGAAGTCTTGTGGAGGGAAAAAAATAGAGGGAGTTATCCAGAACAATGTTAATGTCATATTGGGCATGTGGACTGGGTTCACAAGTGTGTCAGCCGAATCAACATAATGGGCTATAACAGCTTCCAAGCAGCTAATATGGTCCATTGGGTCACTAATCCATGAACTAAGAAGGATTGACTTGATAGACTATAAATGGTTCATAAGAAGTCAAGAATCACTCCATCAGATCAAAAATCCAATTTTCATATGGTGCCTTTCCTCAAATTAGCCAAAAGAAAGTAATGGCTCCGAAGGATTTCAAGGTCTTTCAGTGAAAAATTTACTTTTTAAAGAACAGTATAAAAGAGCAAAGAAGAATTCTAAATGACAATTTTTTCCCTTTTTTATGAGTCTACCCAGTTAAGAAGGAAATTACACTTTCTAAAGGAAAGCTAATACATAACAGAAAATGTTTAAGGGCTTGTCACATTTTTCTACAAGTACCTGAATGTGTGTATCCAAACAACCAAAACAGATGCACACAAATGTCTCCACATACATACAGCTTGGTAAATTATAAAATCTATTTCTAGGATAACAACATATAAAGATGAATATTTCTTTTCCATTTTTTACATGGTTCCTTCTTTACACGGTTCATACTGTGGGTCTGCTGTATGACATTGGATAGCTTTAAAGAAAAGCAGGTGGAAATCACAAAAGGTGAACAGTAAAAACCACAAAAGGTTTTCAGCATTTAACAGAGGAGAGTGTCGATTCCTTGGTCAAAGCTGACAAAGTCAGTGTTTACAGATACTAACAACTTCTGCCCTTTCTCCACTTGTGAGAAATGCTGAGCAAAAGCCTTTTTCCTGTGATTGTGAATTTCATTACCTAATCACAGTAGGTGATAGAGGGAACAGATTAATTTTTTTAAAAATTTTAGGCTATCTAAGTGAATAACTATATTTACTAATTTCATCACCATAGGGGGGACAATTAAGTGCTCCAAAAATACAACAAGTTGTAATTAGAATTCTTAACAAGAAACAATTCCTCTACGCAGAAAGAGAGGATCTATCACCTCTCTCTCAAAATGCTATTAGCCTCTCTTCATTATAAGAACAATACGATGGAATCATCTCTTTTTCTTTTTACCAGAGTAATACTGAATAAAATAATAGATGTTTTCACATCAAAGTGTATTAGCTATTGATATAAGCACGGTCCTCTTCATGTTTACACATGGGAAAGAAAAATTCCAATAATTCTGAAATAGACAGATAAAACGTCTCTCTGTGGCTACGGCCATGTACATATTATATGTAACTGCTTATTTTTAAAAAGAGCCTTGTTGGTGCTCGCTGAAGGATTTTCTTTTATACATAGCTTTATCCTATAATTTTGTCCCTGTTGGGCACGCTGCCTAAATTTAAACACAAACAGTCAAACAATGAAGAAACATTAACACATTTACTGTGAGCAAAAACTCCCAGTTGTACAGTGAAATTTTAATACATTTCAACTTATCTCTTTTACTAATGGGGAGAGTACAAACCCTGCAGGAATTCGCTCTGCAAACTGGTAATTACAGGAGACTCACTTTTTTATAATGCATATGTATAGTCAGACACAAAACAACCTGGCTGCCCTTTTGATGTAGGCTATAATAGGAATGTTTTTTTAAAATCATGAAATTTTACAGTGACTCTAAAGGAAAGCATTGTTTCATAGAAAGTTTCTGTTAGATCTGTCCACGGACACAAACACACCTATAGATATAGATAATTGCGTGACTCATCAGAAGGCACCTGTTTCATCAGCATGAGCTTTTCTGCCATTTTCTAGTGTAATCTTACTGTTCACAAAAAATCCACTACCATTTGTAAAAACTCAGCCATAATTTTAATTTTTTCTGACCAAATTTTTTTATTTACTTATTACAAAAAAGATGTTCTTTTTATTTCATGTCTAATCTTCCTATTGCTCCCCTTCTAGTTTTGTGGATTTAAACCTCTATTTCAGGATCTCATGATACCTTCATGAAATAATTATAGGCATCAAGCCAATAACCTGCCTCTCAGTATAGCAATGCGTGCTGAAGCCATAACTCCAGAGACCCTATGTTCATACCTGCAGAGAACAAGAATCATTTACTGTACTATTAATAATACTAGCACACATAACAGAAATGAAAATCTCTGCTACTATTCACACATCATTTACTACACACTTTGTATTCATCTGTCACATTTTTGGTTCCATAACAACTTTCTAAGAAACTGAAATCAGCTACACTTCTAACAGGATATCAATATGTAATTTATGTTAAGCTCATCTTTCTAAGTATTGGCAAAATGGGAAAAATGGAAGCAGATGAAGCTTTTCAGTGGACACAACTTTTTGTGAATGTTAACTTAACTGATGAACCTGCTAACATGTCTGTGCATGAAAAGAAGTCCCAGAAATAAAGACCTGAAAATGAAAATGAAAAAATTCATATTAAACATACAACATGTTGTTTTCTGACAAAATAAGCAAGTCATCTGACTTCAAATGAAACAGAAGCAGAATGTAAACATTCTTGGCAGTCTTGGCTGTGGCAGAATCAACCCATCCTGATAGGAAAGAAACAGGGGAAGTCCTGAGAATAAGGCAAATGCCACCAGTGTATCTCTAATATACTAGAAGATTCTGACATTCCCTCTCCTTGCATTACGGGAAAGAATACCTTCCCCTGAACCATTACTTTCTCTCTGCTCCCACTATGTACTTACATAGCAAAAAATTAAAACCAGTTACTGTTGACCCCAACTCATGGCAAAGCCCTGTGTGTCAGAGGAGTAAGGTTGCAAGGCCCTTCTTCTCAAGTGTCTTTTAAGAGACTTGAACCTCCAACTTTTCGGTTAGCAATTAAGTGTGTTACGCTATTCATACTACTCAAGGACCTCAATCATCATATTTTATCACAAAAGTCAGGCAACGTACACATGCTTTGACTACACATACTGTTTTAATCTCTAATAAAATGACTTACTTTCCCTATTCATTAAAAAGTCAAATTAAAAATGTTTGCTGCTTTTCAAATTTTGTCATTAAAGTCACATTTTCAGTTGTCCCCTTTGTCCCTGACTCAAATGCTATCAAAAATGTCAGTTAAATTGTGATTTTAATGTAACATAAATAAACTAATAATATGCAATAGAAGCACACCTCAAAGACAAGTTACATGCAAAAACTTGACCCTTAAAAATATAAACTATCGATCCAGGTTTTTGGTGGCAAGTCTGGGGAAGGGGTGGCAGGTGCCAAGTTGGGCTGCGAAGGTGACAAGATGAGGCCTCTGAACAACCCATGAAACAGAACAATAGGAAATGGACGGGGAAGACAAGGCTTTCAAGCAGAAACCAAAAGAAGAGCAGAAGGAACTGGAAGAGCTAAAAGCAAAGGTCTCAGGGAAGGGCCCTCTGACCACAGGTGGAATTAATAAATCTGGCAAAAACATAAGTTGCTTTTTATGACTGAGGTGATGGTGATCCTTGATTCCATTTTTTTGTGGATTTGAATTCCCTGTTAGACCATCTCTTGCCACCTAGAGTTAGATCAAAGTGTTGTCTTGAAGCCTGTTGTACATTTAAGAATAAACCTTTGTTTTTTTGAAAAAAAGAAAGAAACCCTACAATGGGTCATCTCTTTAGTCCTATCTTAGTTATGAAGTCAGTGAACTCGGGCCAGAATCCAGCCAAAGCTGCTATTTAATTTTTGTTATGCCCAGAATTCTGTGCCATCTGGAATTAAAGCAACTTATTTGAAAACTAAATAAATGAAACATCCATCTACACTACGTAAATACAACTGAACATTGAAGAATACCCACCAACAGACACTGTCACGTAAATGCCGACTCACAGTGATGCTGAGGATGGAACAGAACTTTCTCCTTCAGCTTCCCAAGACTGAATCTTCACAAAAGCAGACAGCCTCCTCTTTCTCCCTCAGAGGGGGTGGTGGGTTTGAACTGCCAATTCTGCACTGAGCACCCCAATACTTATCCGACAGCACCACAGAGCTCCTTGCAAATTGAAGAATGGCCACTCAGAGGACTCTTGGTGTGGTGCTGTGAGTTAATGAAGCACAAGGTTAGAAGTTCAATCTCACCAGCTGCTCCCTGGAAACCCTATACAGGGTCGCTATGGATCAGAACCAACTCGACAACACTTTTAACAACAACATCATAGAACATCCATGCTATACATGTTCAAGTAATTTGAAAAGTTGAATCACAATGTCATACACTATAGTAAATCATACATTTCTTAGGGACAAAAGCAAAGAAGTTGAGATTCAGTATTCAATTTTCTTTGTTTCAAAGTAATGTGTTAGCTGTAAAAGCAGCACACATAGATACCCTAAATGACAAAGCACACACCCTGCTAACATCTTCACGACATGAATGGATCCCTTGATTTTCTCTGAATAAAGCTAAAAAGCAGTTTGGAAACTCAGATGGTATTTCCTACCCAGGCTGATGAAATCCTCCCAATCTGTATTTCAATTCCTTGAAAAGAGTTAACTGGTCAGACTATTAAAGGACTTCAGTTAATAGCTAGTTAAGACATAAAAATGAGAAAATGTATTATCATAAGCTCAAAACTCATGCATTTGATGTTTTCTTTGGTGAATTAAATGGTATTTCTAAAGGCTGTACAGCTTCCATTCTCACCAGTACGAGTAGTGTGTTGTTAAGTGCCAACAAGTTGGTTCTGATTCATAGCAAACCTATATAGGGGTTTCCGCAGAGTGGCTAGTTGGTTTGAACCACCAACCTTGCAGCTCAAACCAACATTATGGCCCAGTGCTTATCCTACAGTGCCACACCAAGACTCCATGAGTAGTATAAGGCAAACCAATGTATTATTAAATGAACGGATGGTCAAAATAATACAAATCCCACTTTGTACACAAAGAAAGATAAAGGAAGAAGGTAGTAGCCAACAAAGTTTGTCTACTCATCATTCAGAATAGATGTATAGAAGAAACCCATACTTAAAGTACATAAAGTATTTCAAATAACCCAAGGAGAAGGAAAAAAACAGCTGACCTGAGTCATTTGTGACACGTGGACAAGAAGGAACCCAGAATGGCTAACAACAGATCTGTCTGCTTTTTGAGAAACCTGACATCAGTGCTAAAACAGGGAGAAAACAAAAATCCCAGAGAGGAAGTTGTCTCTCTGCACAGCACCTCATAGTTGTCCAGGATGTGAGATGGCTGTTTTCAACAAGACTACCTGGACAATGAGTGGGCTCCACTTTGGTGGGCCATAAACAGATCAGGGCCTTGGAAAACACAATTCAGTATGATTTTCATTGAAACATAATATAAAAATCCTAGAACTGGTAGAGAATACGTTTTAATATTTTATGTTTGATCAGATGCAGGAATGCAAGGCTACTTACTTGTTTAGCTGCAAAACATATCACCTGTGTTCAAGTAGTTTCATGACTAGGCACAGAAGCTAGATGATACAATTTACATGAAAGTTGTTGTTAAGTGCTCTGGAGTCAGTTCCAACTCATAATGACCCTGTTTAAGGTTTCTGCGGAGAGCCTGTTGAGTCTGAGCACCGACCTTGAGGTCCAAACGGACTTTATAGGCCAGCGCACTATTCTGCAGCACCACACCAGAACTCTTTACATAAAAGTTGTCATTGTTACATGCCATCGAGTCAGTTCTAACCCATAGCGACACTTTATAGGGTTTCAGAGGAGCAGCTGATGAGCTTGAACTGCCAACCTTGCAGTTCAAACCGCAACCTTGCATGAACCCACAGCCCCACACCAGGACTCTTAGATAAAAGCAGAAGTCAAATTTTAAGTGAATGTATATTTGCATAGCATTTCCTTTTGGCTACTGGTCTACTAACAAATTCAGCTTTTCTAAGTCCTTAATCGGAAAATCATTTTCAATTGTTGACTTATGTTTACACATTAGTTGAAAATTATGTGTGAGTAACTAGAATGTAGTGAGATAAGTGTTGTGTAATGACCACACAAGTTGTCTAGCTACCTTCTAGCTGCTAACACATAATTTTCAATTTACCTCCATGAAAATGATTTTAGAATCTATGTATCCAGTAATTAAAATTACTTTTTCTGGAGGGGAAGGACAAGTTTACCTACCGCCTTGGTTTTAAAGGGTTAATGTAGAGCATGGGTGGAAGCTCAAGTGTGTGCAGGAGAAGAAAGCTGTGGTGTTGTATCAGCAGCCAAAGCTAGTTTGTGTAAGAGGCACTTAGACTTGAGTTGTTAACTATGCTCACAGGTGTTAAACATGTTTCATTTTCTTCTGGGGTGTGTGCTTGGGGGGGGGGGGGAGATTAATTTAAAAAGAGTAACTCAAACCCATAGCTGTGGAATCAACTGTGACTCATAGCGACCCTTTATGACAGGACAGAACTGTTCCCATAGGGCATATAATGCTATAAATCTTTACAGAAGCAGACTGCCACAATTTCTTCCCATGAAGGGCTGGTTGGTTCAAGCCAGTGTCCTATAGGTTGGCAGCCAAGGACTCAACCACTATGACACCAGGCTCCTTTAAAGATTAGGAGGGAGAATGTAAAATTTATGCAAATAAGGCCTCAAGTGTGAACATTTTCTAACTTCAATTTGTTGTTTTTTGTTAAGTGCCATGGAGGCCCTCCTTATACAGAGTTTCTGAGGCTTTTAAATCTTTAGGGTAGCAGAAAACCTCCTCTTTTTTCCACAGAATGTCTGGTGGGATCGAACCACCAACTTCGTGGTTCACAGTCCAGTGCTTACCCTATGGAGACACCATGCTCTCAAGCTTTAATTTAGGGTTACAGAAAATACTAGAGGTACACCTTTTATTATTTAGCCATCTTAGATACAGCAAGGAAAAGGGAGTTTCTAGTCAAAGGTGAGTTTATCAATCGGCTGAGAAGAAGGCTTCACAGCACAATCTCATCTTCATCATCTATGGACCAATTAATTTTATATTTTAAAATAAGCAGCACAGAGTCCTTAGCTACATCATCTAAAAGGCAACAGGTATGTCTGAGGCACTTTACAACAGAACAAGTGCCCAGTCTCACACTCTGACATTGATTAAATTTCAATTGCAGATTTCTTCCAATTAGAAGACAGACTCTTAGACATTTGCACTCTAGGTGCCTTACTAAAGGAGACCTAGAGACAAAATGAATAATTACTTGGCTGGTAACTCAAAAGGTACAGCTATTGGTCTCTCAATGTGTGAAAGGAAGAAGAGGCTTGGAATCTATTAGTCCAATAGATCAACGAAATATGTGAACATCAGTTTCATTGTATGAAAACCTTCACTCAATTCAACATAAAAAGTTTAAAAAAGAAAAAAGCCCCGTAGGGGAAAAGCCATTGTGCTGCACTCCTGCAAAGACTGCAACCTGGGAAACCCTATAGGGGTGGTTGTCCTCTGTCTTAGGGTTGCTATGAGTCAGAATCAAGTGGACAGAACATAATAAAAATAATAGATGCTTTATTACCTCCCCCAGAATCCTGAACCTCAATGGTTCCCTAAACAGATATAAATGCAAGATACTCTACATAAAGGATCTCAACATTGTTGTTGTGTGCTAATAAGTAGGTTCCAACCCACAGTGACCCCATATAGGGTTCAGAGGTGCAGCTGGTGGATTTGAACCACCGACTTTGTGGTTACAGTCCAGTGCATTATCTCACAGTACCACACTAGGACTCCAAAGGACCTCCATAGTGAAGGGAAATCCTGAACTGGGCTCACACCCCTCTGTACATCCAGAGGGAAGTGAGCAGTTTCCTGAGGAAGGGCTCCTGAGCATTTCTAACATTAGAATGTAGAGACTCACATGGGGAGCTGTAACACAAGCCCACTGTCTAAACAAGACCCTCCTCTACACTCCAGAGTCTGAACCTGATGGAGAGGGGAAGAGGAAGCAAGGGAGGGCCAGGGTCTGGGTACCTAAATGGGCTATCCATTTTCATTTTTAATGGATGCAAGGAAGAGACATAAATGATTAATATGACTAATCAATTTCCTCAGTGCACAATTCCCTCCCTCCCTGCTGCCAACATGGACACGTATCAATATGCACTTCAGAAAGTAGAGTTAATCTGCCACTGACGGATTCTCACCACACTTTCCTATGAAACCAAGTAGGGTACTATCTGTATATTAGAAAAGATAGTGTACAGGATATTAAGTAGATGCCCAGTAAAGTTTTTCTTCCCCTCTGGATTCCCTCCTACATATATAAACATCAGAGTATAAGCCAAAAGAGAAATCAAGTCTGGATACAATAAAAACTTGTAAGGCAAGGGCGCTAATCTGCTTTCATATTCTTTGTAATTCCAAACCGCTGACCCTTATGAATACAAAACAGGTTTTTTGCTTAATTTATAGTAATTGTAACTGAATGAGGGCAAATGGCTCCCAAACTGATTCTTGAAATACTAATATGCCCTCTTCTGGCATCTCCCTTAAGAAAAAATGGAAAGAAACAAAAACAAAAAGACCCAAAAATGTTGATTAATCAGCAGAATAAAAATGTGAGTTAAAGAATGTTATACTTATTTAGTATATTTTTAAGAAGTAATTGTAATACTTCTTAGAGATTTTCATGAGTACACTTTCTATCTGAAAGCTCTGCATTACATAAACGGAGGTGGGGGGTGGGTGGGTGCATCTTCCACTGCTATGGGTGCTCAGCAGGGCTTTTAATAAACATTTAGCAAGTTAAATAACGTTGCCGAAGATAAGATGGACTAAATGGGAAGGACTCAGAAAAGAGAAATCAAACTAGGTGAGCCCAGGAGGAAAATCCAAGAGAAAGTCTACCACTGGCTGCAGTCTCCCCTTGGTGCCACGCTCCCTCCCACCAATGTGCTCAGCTTGCTCCATGCCCATTCAGGCCTGCTATCACAGCCCGGGGCCGGCAGCGATGCCAATTAGTGTCAGCTGTGATGGGGTTTTAGAGCCATGGACATTTCCCTGAGAGGAAGTGGGCTGCAACCACCAACTTACTGTACAGAGGCAAACTAACAACCCATTAGGTGGAAATGACTTTTCAGCCACTTCCTCTAGGGATTATAAAAGAAACTGATGGCTTAGACAAAGGGGCACATTCTTCCATTTCTGTATCAACTGCATCCAGGAAGTTAGGTTTCATCATTAAATGCTGACAAATCCTCATGTCATTTGCATTGCTCCCCCATGTTATTCCATGAATTCCTATACTACCATGTTATATAACATTACTCAATAAAATGATTAAAGAAATACTTTGGTAGCAAAGTGAGAGATTATCACTGTGTGTGTTAAGAATACTCCATTAGTCACTGAACTATAGGGGTGTCAGTAAAAGACAAGAAATCCCATTTCTGGAATGCTATTCCGGACTGGCATTCCAAGCTTTTGAAAGACGTTGATGGTTATACTTCATATGCCTCTAATCATTTCAAAGTTACATTAAACCAAATCAATCAAGAAGCAAAAGCAACACTACACCTCAGGATTTAAGAAGTGCTGAAGTCAGACACGGTACACAGGTATGGAGAGACGCCTGTTGTAAAGCCAGGGCGTGAGGTGCTCAGCCTCCTCCGGATCCAGGTGAACATGGGGTTATGGTGTTAAAAGCACGGTTGACTTCAGTTGCAGAAGGAAACACGCAACCAGTTAAATTGAAATTTAGATTTTCCATAAAAATTTGGCTTCAAAACAAACACATCTATTAAATGCTAATAAAGAAAATACTTGTTGGCTTACGAATCGGGCTGCGAACCTTAAGGTCGGCGGTTCGAAACTACCAGTCACTCCGCGGGAGAAAGATGAGGCTTTCTATTCCCATAAAGATTTACACCCTCGGAAACCCTGTACAGGGTCGCTATGGGTCGGAACCGACTCGACGGCACTTAACAACAACAACAAGTTACACAAACACAAAATTGTTTGGATAAAGACTATCCCTATGAACATTAAGCATACATGAATTTAACATTATAGGTTAATAATAAGTGTATCTCAAACATGACAATCTGGACACAGAAGAAGGCGTGGAACGAGGGATATCATTGCTGATACCTGATGGATCTTGCTGAAAGCAGAGAATAGCAAAAAGTTTATATGAAGATTTTTGTTTTCTTTACATTGAAATGCAATCCATATTGAAGACTGTAGTCTTTGATCTTCATCACTAAGTCTTTAAAGTATTCTTTGCTTCCAGCAAGCAAACTTGTATCATTTGCATATCTTGGGTTGTTAAAAAGTGTTCCACCAATCAGATGCCATGTTCTTTTCATATAATCCAGCTTCTCAGATTATTTGCTCAGCATTCAGATTAAGTATAGTGAAAGAATACAACCATTGTGCACAACTTTCCTCATTTTTATACTATTCAGTGTATCACATTGTTCTGTTCGAATGACTACCTCTTAGCTTATATGCAGGTTCCTCTTAAACACAATTAAATACTCTGGAATACCCACTCTTCACAACAGGATCCATAGCATGTCATGTTGAAAGCCCTTGTGTAGTCAATAAAGCACAAGTAAAACACCTTTCTGGTGTTCTCGACTTTCCACTAAGATCCATCTTACATCAGTAATGATATCCCTGTTTTCACATCCTCTTCTGAATCTGGCTTCAATTTGTGGCAGTTCTTTGTTGATGTACTACTGCACCTGCTTTTGTATTATCATCAGCAAAATTTTACTTGATGTGATCTTATAGTATTGTTCAATGATTTCTGCACTGTGTTATGTCACCTCTGTTTAGAATGGGCACAAAATGGGTCTCTCTGAATTGGCTGACTCCAAATTTCTTGAGTGAGGCCCTCCAGTGCTCCATCAAGTTATGAAAAGACTTCAACTTGTCCTCCATCAATTCATGGAACCTTATTTCTTCATTAATTCCTTCAGTGCAACTTGGACTTCTTCCTTCAGTACCACTGGTTCTTGATCACATACTAGCTCTTGGAATGGTTGAATATTGACCATTTCTTTGTGGTACAATAACTCTATGTATATCTTCCATCCTCTTTTGATTCATTCAGCATCATTTAAGATTTTACCCATGGATATCTTCCATATTACAGGTGAGGACTTGAATTGTTTCATCAGTTCTTTCAGCTTGAGAAATGCTGAGCATATGCTTCCTTTTGGTTTTCTAAAGCCAGGTCTTTACACATTTCACTTATAATAACAAGCAGCTGACTGCAATGTTCTGTTCAGCTCTTTGACTTTCTCATTTCATTCCTTTCTACTAGTGTAATCTACACTGCTAACTTTCAGAGTCTATTCTGACATCTATTTTAGTCTTTTCTTTCTGTCTTTTTGATGACCTTTTCTTTCTTCCTGTAAAGATGCTATTTTCATTCCATAGCTCTTATGCACTTTGGTCATTAGTACCTAATGCATCAAATATGTTGCTCTCATTATGTGCTGTCAAGAAACCCTGTATAGGGTTTCTGAGAAGCGACTGCTGAATTTGAACTGCCTGCCTTGCAGTTCAAACCGACTTTTTGGTCTAGGATTTATCCTAAAGAGACACAACAGGTTCTTAGAATGATGTATAAATTTAGGAGGGATATGTTAGAAGTCGTATTTTGGCTCTTATGGACTTTTAACATTTTTTCTTCAACTTCAGCGTGAATTTGCATATGAGTCTAATCCACAGTTTGCCCCTGGCCTTGTTTTGGCTGATTATATTAATCTTCCCCACCATCTCTTCCAGTGTTCCTTTAAAAATTCATGTTTTGTTAAATGCCATTAAGTCTGCATCCCACACTTGAGTGTTTACCATATGGAGGCAGTGAGCTCCCAACTTATGAATGGCAATGGAACATTGTCAAAGATAAAAACATTGTGAATTATACAAGTATATTGTCAGATATATTGCCAAAAGATAAGCCCTTCATGTTGGAAGGTACTCAAAATACAACTGAGGAAGAGCTGCCTCCTCAAAGTAGAATTTGATGATGCAAATAGCATGCAGCTTTCTGAATCTTCATTTTCTGATGGGGAACAACTCAAAAATGGAGAAACTGCTGCAAACATCCATTAACAATTGGAACATGGTATACAGGAAGTACGAATATAGGAAAATTGTTTAAGTTGTCAAAAACTGAACGCATAAAGATTGACATCCTAGTCATTATTGGGCTGAAATGGACTAATATTTGCAATTTTTATTCAGATAACCATATGGCTTACTATTGAAGAGGAATGGTGTAGCATTTTTCACATTTCAAGCTCTATCATGAAGCACGATGCTTTGTGTGATTGGATATATCCATGTGCCTGTAGCAAGACCACAGTCCTGGCATGGTGCTGTGGGATAAATCAGTATGAACCACAAGGTTGGTGATTCAAACTCACTAGTTGCTCCTCAGAAACCCTAAATAGGGTTACTATGTGTTGGAACTGACTCAACAGCACTTAACAACAACAACAACCATCAACTTCTTTTAACGCGCTAGACTGCAAGGTCACTTTGAACTGCAAGGCCAGCAGTTCAAGATCACCAGTCACTCCTTGGAAACCCTATACAGGGTTGCTATGAGTCAGTACCAACTCAATGGCCACTTAACAACAATAACCAACTTCTTCAGTCTGAAACTAAAGCAAAATGTAAGGATAATTACTGCTGACTGGGATGTGAAGGTTGGAAATAAAAGACGGATTGGTAGTTGGGAAATATGGTGTTGGTGATAGACATGATGCTGGAGAACACATGACAGAATATTGCAAGAGCAATGATTTCTTCATTGCAAACACCATTTATAAGCAACATCAAAGATGGCCATATACATGGAACTCACCAGATAGAATACACAGGAATCAAACTGACTACATCTGCGGGAAAAGATCAACATCCTTGACCAAAACAAGTCCAGGGCAGACTGTGGAACAGACCACCAATTAACTGCTCAGATGCAATTTCAGGCTAAAGCCTAAGAAAATTAAAATAAGCCCAGAAGAGCCAAAATACGACCATGAACATATATCACATGAATTTACATACCCTCTCAAGAATATATCTGATGCATTATTCCCTAATGGTCAGAGACCAGAAGAGGTATCCAAGAACATCATCCATGAAGAAAGCAAAAGTTCAATAAAAAGACAGGAAAGAAAGAAAAGAATAAAATAGATATCAGCAGCAATTCTGAAACTTGCTATCCAATGTAGAGATGCCAAAGCAAATGGAAGAAATGAGAAAAGAGCTGAACAGAACATTTCAAAGGGGAAATCGAGAAGACAAAGTATTATCATGAAATGTGCAAAGACCTGGAGTTAGAAAACCGAAAGGGAAGAACACACTCAGCATTTCTTAAGCTAAAATAACTGAAGAAACAATTCAAGCCTCAACTTGAAATATCGCAGGACTCCATGGGCAAAATACTGAATGATGCAAAAAGTATAAAAAGAAGAGGGAAAGTATACACAGAGTCACAGTACCAAAAAGATTTGGGCAATTATCAACCTTTTCAAGAGGTAGCATATGATCGAGAACTGCTGGTCCTGAGGAAGGTCCACGGTACACTGACAGTATTGATGATAAACAAGGCTCCAGGAATAGACAGGATACAAACAAAAATCTTTCGACAAACTAATGCAGCACATCAGTCGCTCACTCACCTGTGCCAAGAAATGTAGAAGACAGCTACTTGGCCACCCGACTGGAAAATATCCTTATTTGTGCCCATTCCAAAGAGAGGTGACTCAACAGAATGCGCAAATCATGGAACTATATCATTAATACTTCATGTAAGTAAAATTTTGCTGAAGATAATTTTAAAATGGCTACAACTATACATCACCTGGTAACTGCGAGAGGTTCAAGCCAGATTCACAAGAGAACATGGAATTGGGATTTCATTGCTGAAGTCAGATGGATCTTGGCTGTTAAGTCAAGAAAACTAGACAGATGTACTCATGTGTTCTACTGACTGTCCAAAGGCTTTCTCCTGTGGGGACCATGGCAACATCGAGAAGAGTGGGTTTTATAGATGACTGAATAGTGCTCATGAGGAACCTATACGTAGACTAAGAGGCAGTCATTAGAACAGGACATGGGAATACTGAATCTTTTAAAATCAGGAAAGGCACACATCAAGTCTGTGTTCTTTCACCATATTTATTCAATCTGATTTTATATGAAGAAGAACGTGGCATCATAATTGGAGGAGAATAATGCAAAGACAGATGCAAGGTTTTCTTCTTAAAAAGTCTGTCCGTATTATAAAACCCTCTTTCAAGCACCCGCTTACAAATTACATGTTTTACAAAGCAATGTACTCTCTCCTGATTATTAACATGATTAGATATTTCATGAATGTTATTAGTTTTTCCATTAGGAGACAAATCAGTCACTTCTGTTAAACTGTAATAATTAAAAGTTTCTACAAGTTTGTATACAATATAAATATCTTCTTTTAGAAAGAGTCAAGGTCTAGGGCTTATTTTTTAAATCCACCAGCTGCTCCTTGGAATCCCTGTGCAGAGTTACTATGTGGCAGAACTGACTCCGAGGCACTTCACAACAACAAGGGTCTATTTGGAGTTCTGATGTGACACTGAAGGATAAGTATTGGACTGGTAAACATAAGATTGGTGATTCAAACACACCAGTCACTACTAGGAAACCCCCATACAGGGTCAGTATGAGTCAGAACCAACTGTACAACACTTAACAACAAGGCTTTATGTGATTTTAATATTTCCAATACATTCTATCATTTATATTATTATTTTATAATTAGTTCATGATTTTAAAATCTCTTTTTTTTCCTGCTTGGAGTCCTGGTATGGTGCTGTAGGATAAGCAGTGGACTGCAAGGACGATTTGAACCACAAGGTTGGTAGTTCAAACTCACCAGCTGCTCCTTGGAAACCCTATAAAGGGTTACTGTGAGTCAGAACCAACTCAACGACACTAACAGAAATAATGATGTTTTTTCTGCTTAGTCAACAGAATCATAGTTTAATAAAAAGCAAGTATCTAATAAGCATGTTATAGATTCTAGCTTCATTAAAAACCATGTGTGTGTATATACATGGAGGTTTTTGTTTTTTGTTTTGTGTTTTAAGTAAACCAAAGCTACATTAATATTGATCAAATGCCAATACTTTTTTATTTTGGGGAAATGAATACTGAGTTGGTAAGCTTACATAGAAAAGCTGCTTGACATGATTTAAATTATAAGCAAAAGTCATAGAACTTTAAAAAAGTAAATGTAAATTATTTTAAATTAAAAAGATCTGGTAAGATAGTAGTGATTATTACACAACATTATGGATGTACTTAAAGGCCTGGAATGGGTACTTTAAAATGGTGCGTTTAATGCTATGTGAACGTTACCTTAATGAAAAATAGACATATGAAGTAAAAGACAAAAACATTTCTGAATGTAAATCTCTTTTTACTGTTTATTTTAGCTAATCTAATAAGACTCCTGTACCAAATGAATTCCTCCATGGCAAGGCATTATGAAAATAGAGCAACAGCTTTCTTAACGAACTCATCTCCTTCAACACAGAGTTCATTTCATAACCCATCACACATGTCCAAGAACAAACCATTCTTTTAAAAAAAAATACTGTGAAGCTGCAATTGCTTTCTTTAAAGCACAATGGACAGGTTGAAAAGACTTCTCGGCTATTCTAATTCATAGCGAACTGATGTGCTGCAGTGTAGAATGTACACATAGAGTTTTCCAGGCTAAGCATCTTTCAGGAGCAGATCGCAAGGCCTATCCTCTGAGGCGCTATACGGGTGGATTGAAATTTCCTAACTTTAACTCAGTGATCCACCACTCAGGAAGCCTTAGTGAATGCAACATGGACCTAATTCACTATAAAGAGATTAATAAGGAAAATGAAAAGTGGGAATATCCTACATCAAGACTTACTGTTTATAAGAACATTTTCTTTTTTCACTTTGTATACTTCATATTATCTGCTCAGCTAGTTTGAAATGGGACACCTTTTCAATGTAATGATGATCTATCAAGCATTATTCAAACACTCTAATAGAACTTATATTAATGTTGACTTACAACTCTATTAGAAGGGTATCACACTGTGGTGCAGGGAATTATCTCATGTCTCATCTAGCCATGTTCTGTAACAAGCACTAAACATTTCTATTTCTGCCCTGCTGGGATTGGCTAAGTGAAGGTGGGAGGGGATGCTGAGAAGATGACAAGATTCAGCTGTGGATGTTAGCAAACTTGATTGCAATGGTAAAAAACTTGGAAATCTAACCTGAGGTTAAAATGAGCCATCTCAGAAGCAAGATGGAGGGTGTTACTACCATCAAAGAAGAAGTGCTTAAAGTAGAGTACATCCTTTGGAAGCTGAGATCCCTGCCTATTTAACCTCTTTGACCCAAAGACAGAAAGCTGTGACATCAGAGGAGGGACAGAGGAGCAGCGACAGAACCAAGAAGCAGAGCCTGAAGCACAGCAGTGAACTTCCCACCCCACAGGGCAAGGAGAGCTGAGTAACAGAGCAGTAGGCATGCTTATAGAGTTGGGTGCCTCCAGACATTTAAGTTGGGGAGGCTAGGTTTGCTGACCCCTGGAGTTAAGAGCCCAGTACAGCTTCTGGCTGAAGAAGCTCTGGTAGCATAGTGGTTATGAATCCAGCTACCACCTGTTCCACGGGAGAAAGAAGAGGCTTTCTGCTCCCATAAAGATTTACAGCCTCGGAAACCCTGTACAGGGTTCCTATGAGTGCAAACCGACTCCATGACACATAACAACAACAACAACACCTTCAGGCTGAGCTGTATGGTGGAACTGTATGTTCTATGGCATTTAGCAGCAGCTGATTTGAATTGTACCCTGAGCATTTTTGATACTGTATCGTGACTTCGTGAACTTCTCCAATACACCCTTAAACTGGGGTCTGAATTCTATGTGGGCATTGCAATGGATTACTGAGCCCACCTGAGGAGTAGAGAGGGTTGTAAGAGGTATGGTTTGTGGTCACATACTGCTGCACACACTATGATTATTTCCATTTCACAGGTGAAAACAAACGAGCAGGACAGAAAC
This sequence comes from Chrysochloris asiatica, assembly GCF_000296735.1. Taxonomy (NCBI): domain Eukaryota; kingdom Metazoa; phylum Chordata; class Mammalia; order Afrosoricida; family Chrysochloridae; genus Chrysochloris; species Chrysochloris asiatica. The sequence continues at coordinate 10,755,523 of NW_006408583.1, read as the reverse complement.
ACTAAGAAAGTCTCACAAGGCAGACACAGGACTTGACAGCCCACTTCGAAATCTAGATTCCAAATCAACAGACTTTAGTGTCTCAGGTCTGAAAGGCTTTATTAATGTGTCTCGTGACCATTGGGAAGTAACAAATTCTCTAGGAAATTTTTTTTTTTCTTATTTGACTTTTAAATAGACTGAATAAAAGTTTCTCTTACTGCCAGAGTCAGAACCCAAAGTGGCAATTTCAGGAAATATGAAATGGAAGCAAATTAAAAGTAAATTTTTGGGGGGGAATTCATAGTACACAATAATATGTTTAATGACATTTTTAAAGGCAGGAGTTTCTTTCAAGAGTTTTGTTTGTTTTACTAACAGCCACTTATATAACACTCAGTACTAGGAAGGGGGTGTCTCAGGGACAAAAGGACTTCCAACAACTATGATGGACAAGCCCTGGGTAATTACTGTCCCATGTGTATTTAAAAAAACAGGGAAATATGTGGTCAATAGACGTAAGTTTCATAGACTATATAAAGTCATTGGTTACAGCAATTAATTTTAAAGTTACAGTAACAGCAACATCACAACAAAATAAAACAGCTTCCAGGGAAAGATGGGGGTATGAGTAGAAACACTGAGTGGCCCTCTGTAAAAAATATGGGAGAGCAAGCCAAACAGACACATCTGGTGATCCTGAAACCCTGAGTAACAGAGGACAGGACAGAGAGGTGACTGCCAACTGGAATAGGAACCTGAACAGGAGTAGTGCTAAGAAAAAGGGGCGGGCAGTAGGCAATCTTAGAGAAGCATGGCCATCTTGACTTTTACACGATGCTGCCAATATAGCATCTTCCAGCAAAGGAAAACAAAACGCTGGAGGTTGGTGGCAATGAGGGGGCAGTTCTCCCTTGTTCCTGTACCCTCCTGGTCTCTACGGGCAAGGCTAGTTCCCACCTTTGCCAACCCAGCAGTGAGGGGCACCTTCTGTGCAGTCGTTGTTCTGCCTGGGGTTGGACACCTGCCACAGGGCCCTGTTTCTGGAGGAGCATGAACCTGCCTCAAACTACACTCCACAAACATTGAACAGAAAACCAACTGTGTCCACACTTTAAGCCTCTACTCCTGATCCACCAATGCCTGAGAACACACCAATGTATAATCATCAATTAAATACAAATACAAACAACATGTCTCAGAGAAAACAGACAATTCCAGATTACTTGAAGAAACAAAATAGAATGGGGCTCAAACGAGTGGCCAAAATATAGTCAGAAAATATAACACTAGAAACAGTATCAGAAATATTTGATAAGGAATTCAAAAGAATGCTACTTTGGCACCTTCAAGAGACTGACAATGATCGCGAAATCTGCAGATGAAATCAAAGAAGACAGACACACAACTATAGCAGAATTCAGGAAACAAACTAATAAAATGAAATAATGAAAATCACACTCAAAAAAGCAACTAGAAAGTCTGATTAACACTGAGACTACAAAAACAGCAAACATAATGAAAGGACAAAGAAGTAGAACTGAATTAATGAGGCCAAATTACTAAACTTGAAGAAAAATCTATCACTATTCATCTGCTAGAGGAACAATCAGAAAAAAGAGCAAAAAGAATCAGAAGAAAGCCTAAGAATTAAGTAGGACACTATACATCAAGAGGACTAACTTACCAGTGATTGGAGTTCTAAAACTGGAAGAAACAGAAAAATAACATAGAAAATATTGTCCAAGCGTTGCTGGGAGAAAACTTCCCAAACATCATGAGAGACAAGATGATAAACATTCAATAAATTGAATGAACTCTGAAGAGGCTAGATCCCAAAAGAAAAACACCACGACATACTACATAACCAAACTTTTGAAAACTCAAAACAAGGAAACTACTAGGAAACAATCCAAAAAGTAGTTCAGGAAAAATGTAGTTACCTACATGGGAGAGCTAATAAAACTAAAGCTCTGATTTCTCAGCCGAAACCATGCATGAATAAGACAGTGGAATGGCATATAAAGCCCTGAAAGAAAAACACTGCCAACCAAGCATCATTGTTGTTGTCAGGTAATAGTCGAGTGGGTTCTGACTCAAAGAGACCCCACAGACCACAGAACGAAACACTGTCCGGTCCTGCATCCTCCTCCGGTCCGGCATACTCCTCCCAATCATTGTACGCTAGAATCCATTGTTGCTGCCACTGTGCCAAGAATCACATACCCAGAAAAACTGTCCATCAAATAAGTCACCAAAATTAGGTCATTTTTCAGATCAACAAAAATCAAAAGAATTTGTAAAAAAAAAAAAAGAAAGAAAGAAAGAAAAACAAAAACAAAAACCTTAAACATGAAAGAGACTTCTTTGGAAAGAGAATCCACAAGAACAGACAACCACCTAAGAATAACATACATGACACAGTATCAACCAAGAAACGCTGTTGTTGTTGTTGTCAAGTGGTCACTGAGTGGGTTCTGACTCATAGCAACCCTGTAAAGGGTTTCCTAGGCTTCAAGTCTTTACGGGAGCAGAACACCTCAACTTTCTTCCTTGGAGTGGCTGGCACGCTCAAACTCCTAACCTTGTGGTTCGCACCTCCATTCTTATCCTGAAGTATTCAAAGTAACACAGCTAGCCCTACCCCTACCCCTAATACTAGCCCTATTCCTAACCATAACCTTAACAGTAACAGTAATAATAATACATAAAACAATATAGAAGACCACTTTAGCAGAGACTGATAGATGGATTTAAAGGTAGAAGATAATACTCAAACTACGTTAAGGACCGACTTTGCTAAAAAGGAAACATATAACCTCAAGGAAGAAACAGAGAATACAAGGTGGGGATGGAAGATATAAGAGAGGAATATTGCAGGATGGCAAGAGTATTCCTGTGAGGTACCATTTAAGAGAAACAGCACCAAGTACACACTTGTAAACCTGGTTGTAACCATTTCAACTCAGCAATCACACTGGCAGGTAGTTCAGGTACCTAAACTTAGCAGGGTAGATAAGGGCTACGCTTATTGGGAAATGGTGTGGAGCTGGTTCCGACACACAGCAACCCTGTATAGGGTTTCCAAGGCTTTTAAATCTTTGAGGGTGGCAGAAATCCTCATCTTTCACCCATAGAGGTTTGCAGTCCAGTAACTAACGTACAATGGCGCCATTTCCCAAGGGCTGCACTTAGGAGTGAATAAACAATCTTACCTATTCTTAAGAAATAAAGCTGCAAGGCAAAAAAAAAAAAAAGTACTTTTGATATCCTACCTTACAATTGCCATTTAATATACAGTATACCATCACCTCTACTTAAACACAACATAGTGTTTTGTTCTGTTGTAGAGTCGCTATAAGTCAGAAACAACTGGATGGTATCTACCAACAACAGTGCACTGCAGTGTTTGTATTTGTGTCACACTTTCATTGTCAGTTTCTGTTTAAGTCTTCTTGAAATTTCAGGCACTGTTTGCCTAACCTTTCTAAGCAGTCAGACTTCCAAATGGAACACCCCTGAAAATTCCAGTCAGAGAAAGGGTTTTACATATATTAGAGATGATACAGTGAAAGAGCTATCACAGTACCAGACACACGATGTTGCTTTTAGTTGGTGTGGAGTCAGCCTCTAGATGACTGATGGCAACCTTAAACACAACTGAACAAAAACACTATACACACACACACAACATATGGGTCAGACTGTTATGATCCATAGAGTTTCAATGGTTCATACTTAAAAGGAATTTACCAGACCTTTCTTTCTATTCTTATTCTGAAGCTGTACTGAACCACATTCAGGATGATAACACACTGACGGGGGATGGGGGGTGCATATGGTACACAGGTGGGGAATTGAACCTGGATCTCCCACAGATAAGGTGAGAATTCTACTGCTCAACCATCACTGCCCCCGCTAGCTACATACACATACAAAACAAATAATAACTGATAAACTATAAATTCCTATGATGATTATTAATCCAGATAGCAGATGGGATAAACACAGAAACAAAACTATTTCTATCAGCAATTTACGGCTTCCAGATAAATATTTTATATATTTGGGTTGTAACTATTCTACTTATATGCCTAACTAGTTGTATACAGAAGCTAGTTTGAAGGAAGAAGAATCAAGTAGGGAGTCAGAGAAATGTAGAAAACTACGCAACTAGTTTCAAATTACTCACTCATTAGCATGGTAACCTTAAAGGAGCGAAAGTCAAACTCTACCTCTAATTCATCTTATAAATCTGAGTTGAAATATATTCCAGGTTTCCTCAAAGCTCTAAATTTATAGATTTTATAATAACGTACTTCCTTTTACTCCATACCTCTGCTTCCTAAAAGTCCTACATTTCAGTAACCTGCATGAGGATAAACCAGGCATTTCTGCTTCATTCTTTGATGCCTAGGAACACAGCTGTGTGAAAGGAAGATGTACAACAACTGCTATTTGAATGAAAGATGACGTATCAGCACCCTAGGATAAGCACTTGACTCCAAGGTTGGTTTGAACTGCAAGGTTAGAGGTTCAAGCTCACCAGCTGCTCCTTGGAAACCCTATGCAGGGTCACTGTGGATCGGAACTGACTCCACAGCACTAAGTAACAACAACAAGTCTGACCACTTACTAGATGAAAGCATGGTACCCCAGAGGGCCTTTGAGGACAGAGAGCGCTCTTGTCGTCAAAGTTTCAGAAATGGAACTATTAGTTCAGTACAGGTGTGTTTGTGAGAGCTTATTGTGTCTTATATTGTTAATAAAAGACACTGTAAAGCAGATGGCATCCTCAAGAAACTTAACAATACACGGTAAGTTAATAAGCACTTAAGAGTGGGGAAAACCATGAAGAACTATGAGGCAAAGAAGACGCCCCTGAACCAACCAAGTGGAGTAAGAGACAGCATTACCAAGAACCAGAGCTAAGACTGTTGTTGTTGTTAAGTGCCATCAAGTCAATTCCGACCCATAGCGACCCTGTAAAGGGTTTCCAAGGAGCCGCTGGTGAACTTGAACCAGTGACCTTGCAGTTCAAACGACTTTGCAGTCTGACGCATTAGCCCACCTACACTTCAGAAACCCTGGAACAAAAACGCTGGAACTCTAACTAAAGACTGGTTCAATAAGAGGATATAGAAATTAGTACACAAAACACAGAAGCACTCTGCTAAAAAGATGTTTGTTTGTACTTTACGCTTATATCCTTAGGAAAATGTGGAAAGAGCTTCTGTTGATTCTTATATTGAGGTACCTGTGGTAGCTACAAACTACTCAGGCACCTCAATAAAAATATCATAGCCAGGGCATTTACATTATCCAGCTTATTTCTAGTCGTGTTTGTAATGCACCTTTTATCTTGAGAAAGGTCTTTCCCGTAGGAGTCCCAGAAACATAGGTGTTCCTTTTCTTTTTCACAGCACCTCTCCATTACCTTTTGAACCCTCCTATGTCTTCCTTCTAGTGAGACATCTTCTCTGGTTCCCCAAGACACCATCCCCCGTGAAAGGTAGAAAAACTTAGATTCGGTTTGGTTTGGTGCTTACTTCCTGCTCAATTGCTTAAGTTCTATAACAGCCTGCTAGGAAGGTGGGTTACCTCTATTTTATCCCTGAATATGGAACCATTTACGTATCATACATTTTGTGGATAAGCATAATACATGTCTCCATCTATCTGAAGGAAAGGCCTAGGAACCTAATACAGCTATCACACAGAGCAGTGGTAAAGGAGGGGTGCCGGGCAGTACAGGATTCGGGCACCATGTAACCACAACCAGAAGGATTACAGTACAAGGGAACGTACCTAATAAATGCAACTGAAGAAGGATATGCTGAACGCGAAACATTTTAAATTACGCTCATAGAGTGGCATTTGGGAGCCCTCTTTGCTTGTCTAATGGTTTTCATGCCTGCCAGATGCACTACTGTAATTAGATTCACTAAAACTTGAAAAGAAAGGCCGATGAGTAACATTTTTCCTAAATGCTCCCAGAAGGAATTCGAGGTTCCCAACAATTTATGTATGGGAAGAAAGTAGACTATAGTAATAAGAGATCGAAGGTGTAAAAGCACAGGGAGAAATTGACAAAATACTCAAATGATTACAATTTATCAACATTATATGGGTCTGTGAACTGAAAACTTAAGGTCCTTCTGATTAGTTTAGTTCATCAAACAGAACTTAAAAGGAGTCAATGAAAGAAATAAGTTATAGACCTGAAAAATCTTGCTATCTGCTTTTAAATACTCATCTCCTCTGTGATATGCACAACTCACAGTCTAATCCAAAGCATTTCACCCTTTTCTTGCCTCTCATTCCAAGAGTGCCAAGATTTAGAAGACTATATAAATGCATGAAGTCTTTCCCAAGGCAGATCATGATGAACACACTCATACCGATTCACAAGGACCATGGTCCCATTTTTAAGACGATGCATCTATACTTGACTCTAGGAGCTAACTGGCACTTAAAAGGAATGTTTAATTTGTTGTGATAAAGCACAGACAAAGAAGCTGCCAGTTAGCCTGCCATTTCTGTCATACTTTTTAATAATACAGCTCCTGTAATTACACTGTGGTTCTTTATATTAACGCAGTGAAAGCTTGCTTGGTTTTCGCATGAAAACAATTTATGAAATTATAGAAACAGACTGAACACAGCAGTTCATTTGTTGAAGCAATTATCCAGATCCTTGTCAAAAAAAAAAAAAACAAGCAAGAGAAGACTGTGATGTAAAAAAATGGTTCTAATTCCATGCTCTAATGTGTACAGTATGTCTGTGGTTGTGTTGAATTATGTTAATCAACTGCAGCCAAAATATATCTGTCACAACACAAAGGAAAGGCACTATCAATCGTCTGTCCAGATACTTGAAATCAGTCACTAAAAGTTCTCACCAGGATTTCTTCTGCAGCATGCAGATGAAGGGATAGGCTCATGGGACACTTTTTCCTATGAGACCTAAAGATTCTTTGAGTATTTTGAATTATCTGGAAAATAACTGTAAAGTGAACTGCGGCACAGTTTCCATTTTTAAGTGTCACGTGAAACTACAACTCTGGACACTGGGTTGATGTTATTTCTGCCCAGATTATCAATCAAAAGTCAAGTTCCCAAGTAGCTTCTGAGAAAGGCATAAGGGAGAATTATTTCAGGGAATTCAAATGATTCCAGGGTTACTCTTTAAATGATGACATAAAGGTTAAACGCTCCTCAGAGTAAAAGAAAATATATTCTAACTTCATAATCTGGTTACAGGAAGACACCCATAGCTTGTTAGCAAACAGTCATTGATCATAAGGTTTAAGAGCCAAACTTTAAAGCAATGCCAAGTGCTATCCAAGTTTCATTTAACTAGTCAAATTCTCTGAAATAACAAGCATTAAGATCAACTTAATATATTTATAACTGTATGTTGTTGTTGTTAAGTGCCATAGAGAGTCGGTTCCGACCCCTATCAATCCTGTATACACAGTTTCAGAGGAGCAGCTGGTGAGCTTGAACCGCCGACCTTGAAGTTCAAGCAGCTTTGCAGTCTGGCACATTAACCGACAGCACCACACCAGGACTCCATTGTTGTTGTTGTTGTTGTTAGGTGCCATGAAGTTGGTACCGACTCATAGTGACCCTTTGCACAGCCGACCAAAACACTGCCCAATCCTGGGCCAGCCTCACTACTGTTGCCACACTTGAGTCCATGGATGCTGCCACTTGGCCAATCCATCTCCCTGGGGGTCTTTCTCTTCTCCTCTGACCCTCCACCTTACAAAACAAAATATCCGTCTCCAGCGACGGGTCCCTCCTGACAATATGCCTGAAGTATGAGAGACGAAGTTTGGTCATCTTGGCCTCCAAGGACCACTCTGGCTGCAATTCTTCCAACACAGATCTATTGGTTCTTTTGGCAGCCTATGGCACTTTCAATATTCTCCACCACCATAACTCAAATGCATCAATTCTTCTATCGTCTTCCTTATTTACAGTCCAGCTTTTGCACACATATGAGGTTATTGAAAATACCACGGCTTGGGTCAGGCACACCTTAGTCCTCAAGCTGACATCTTTGCTTGTCAACACTTTAAAAAAGGTCTTGTGCAGCAGATTTGACTAATGTAGTATGTCATTTGATTTCTTGACTGCTGCTTTCATGAGTGTTGATAGTTGATCTAAGAGAATTAATCTTTTCTCTGTAGATAAGAATGCTGTTTACTGGTCCAGTGGTAAGGATTTTTGTTTTGTTTACATTGAGATGTAATCCATACCAAAGGCTGTGCTCTTTGATCTTCATCAGCAAATGTTTTAAGTCCTCTTCACTTTCAGCAAGCAAGGTTGTATCATCTGCATATCGCAGGTTGTTAATGAGTCTTCCTCCAATCCTGATGCCATGTTTTTCTTCACAGAACCCAGCTTCTCAGATTATTTTCTCAGCATAAAGGTTGAATGAATGAATACGGTAAAAGAACACAACCTTGTTGTACACCTTTCTTAATTTTAAACCATTCAGTGTTCCCATGCTCTGTTTGAACAACCACCTCTTGGTCCAGGTACAGATTCCTCATGAGCCAGGCCATAGTAGAGGAATAATTATAGAATTAACTAATTTACACATAGTTTTCAAAAAGTGTTGTTTACGTAAATGTATCATAAAAATCTCTCTCTACATAATAAATAGCTAAAGGGAGAAAAATATTTCTCCATGATAAAATACACGAGGCTATTTTCTATAGCTAAATCTGGGAACTTCAATACAACATAAGCAAATATTTCCTTTTAACTATTTTAATTAGTTCATTTCCAATAAAATAGGGATCTACCACAAAAATAAAATGAAGTACTAGAAAACAGAAACAAAAATAAATAAACAACAACAAAAAAACAAAGTAAATGGTGAATTGTGCAACAAAGCGTTACTGGCAATAAACTGGGGCCATCCTGCCTTCTCCCCACATCTGGAGATAGTTTAGTCCAATCTATTTCCAGAAACCAAGCAATCCAGCCTGACTAGCCCCTTTCATTCACAAATAAACAATTAATGGAATGGGCAACTAATTTTCCAAGTGTTCATATTCATTAGACTGTTTCCTGAAATTAAGTAGCTGCCTAGTGATATAATACTGTACATGTTCAACAGTCTCCAAAGCCTCCATTTTATTCTTTTCCCCAGAAGACTTTCTCATATCAAACTTGTAGAACTAGGCATTTGCTTTTCTATTTTCCTTTCTTACCATAGACCAGGATTAGAAAATAAACTATCTCAATGAACTGAATAAGAGTGTCAAATATTAAAATGTAAAAACCTTTCCTCATCATATTTTGTCAAGAATTCCTATTCTTGTTACTCCTTCAATTCAACAAACACTTCTCAAACACCTACTATGTGGAAAGGAGAATTGTAAATCCTGACATGTAAACATAAACATGTCCTAGAGGAATTTACAACACAGTAGGGAGATAAACCTGACCACAAATAACTATACTATAAAGTGGAATGTGATCAATGTGACAAGAGAGGCATAAACAAAATGCTTTAGGGTTCAGGGGAGAAAGACTACTAGACTACTTCTTTTGTGGTATTGAGAAAAGGTGCAGTGATGGAAGGGGTCTGGGAGATGGATTGTCCATCAAGAGACACTTACTGCACTTGAGTTCCTCAAGGCCAGCGGACAAGTCTTGTTTTACGTGGCATCTCCGACCATCAAGCACAGAGCTAGACAGCTAGAAGCAGGAATACGCTATTCAGCTGAATTCAGGGACCCAAGATGGGGAAAGAAGACCCACCAAGGAGCTGGACAAGTACAAACAATAGGACAAACAGCACTTCTTCAAAGAACACCAGAGGTTTTACAAAAGAGCACCTAGATAAAGAAGATTAGAAAGGTGGTCTGGAAGCTAACTGGACAAAAATAAAAGATAGCTAGAAAGTTGTATTTTTAACTTGTGGGTCTTGGGAAAGGTTGAGAACTTTTAAGCATACAATTAAAGACAATTAGTGGGGTCATGAATCTAATATGCTAGTTTCAGTACTAGAGCACCTGAGGGAAGAGGGCAGCACCATGTTAATGAAACAATTGTTGTTATTAAGTGCCATCCAGCCAGTTCCAACTTACATCAACTCTGTAGAATTTCCAAGGCTGTAGTAGATCTTTGCAAAATAAAGTTTCGCCCTTCTCCTAAACAACAGCCAGGGGCAATGGAACTGCTGACCTTGTGGTTCTCAGTTCTGTGCTTATCCCACAGAGTTAGTACCAAGCTCCCAAAGGAAATCAGAAACCTCTATGTTCTCTTACCATTAAAAGTTGACATTGTAATTGGACAGCAAGCACTCCCCATCCCTCCCCAAATTCTATTATATGTTGTTTCAACAGATTTAAATGTTGAAGTCAAAGGAAACTAACCTGTTACTCAAAATGGATATGGCATCAGAGTGTGAAGTACTCCAACACTATTATACTTGAGTTGCCCCAGAATAGGTATTTCTTGCACACAGAGCATCTGCAGCTCTTCTGGAAAAGGGAGCTGGGATGTAATCTTGTATTTCATGATTGTTTCAGTTCTGGTCAAGCAGCAGGCCTTGTGATCTTTCACGTAAGTGACAAAAGCTGTTTGTGTAGGAACAGCTCCTAGATTTCTCACCATGGTCTTCAGTCCCTATTTGCCCAAGTACATACAGCCACAAATTCAACTTTCAGTGAGAGTTGAGAAATTCTAGGTCACGAGGACAGCAGACAGCGAGAGTTCTCTAGGGATTTCCCAGAAGGAATGGTGACAAGCACAACTGTCAAGTGAGCATGTAAAGGAGGGTTGCTAAATTTTCTGAGTTGTCTCAGATTCCAGACAGACTGTGTACTGTAAATTGTCTAGATGACATCATGTGACATCTGGCTGAACAAAGGAAGTTAACAGTCATAAAAGGAAGAATGCACCACCTTATGGAAAATAGCCTCCAAAGAAAGAAAGTCTACTGAAAATAGGGCCAGCTTCCCAGTTCTTGTGCCCGGAGAGCCAAACATAAAGAACAAGGCTCAAAACCAAATTACAACTTGTCCTATAAAATACCAGCAATTAAAGCTTGGATTTAAAATCCAAACACACTAAATCTGAGTGTCACAAACTTCCATGAAAAAAAACACAAATATAGTGGGAGGAGGGCATGCCAGGATTTCCACATACTAAAAACTGGTAGAAATAGTACATGAAAAATTGGGAGCCTTTCCATAACATGAGTTCTATGACTTCCTTGTTAGTAAGAATGGTGACTTATTCATCTCTGAACTCTACACTGAAGCAGAGCACCCAGCAAGAGCAAGCAATCAAAAGATGTATGTTTCACACCCAAATTCAGTCAGTTTTGCTATTGCAAAATAATTTGTCCTGAAAGAGGAAAACCCCAAGAAATCAATGGTCTCATTATCATCTAAGAATACAGCTTTCATTTACATAAAAATAAAGGGAGGGTAAAGTTTCCAGACAACATTTAAAAGCTAATTTTCTGGGGCCTTGTTTCTCTTTGATTATCATCTGGTCTTTAAAGAAGAGCTACATTTATGTCATGTGGGCCAGTTACCTTCAAACATGCAAAAAAAACCACAACCCTCTGTAGTCACATCAGTGGGGCTCCACAGGCCAGCAAGCCAGGCAGTTTTGGCTGATGAGCACAGGAGGACCCCATGCAAGAATGATGATGCACCATCGGAAATCCCTTATTATTGCCACAATTAAGGAGTGCTGAAATCAGCTTTTAAGTCATGTAGCAGGTAAGCTAACAATTCTGCATAATGTATTCCTGAAGTCTGTACTCTTAAATTATAAATTTTCTTTTTAAGAACATTTTATTGTGAATTGAGTGGTTTACAGCGCAGATCATCAGTTTTACATTCAATGAATCGTACACTTGGCTTCATGACAATGACTGCAATCCCCTCGGTGTAACACAACTTGTCCCACTTCCTCCCTGTTTCACGTTGTCAGTCCTCCTCCTTTCCCAAACCTTCTTAGTTTTGTCAGTACATAAAAGCTGCCCTTTGATCTCAAATGGTGGACCATTCTGTAGTGTTCATACTTCACTAGTGTTATTATCGCCCCCTATAGACCTATGTTTTCACTGAAAATTGATTCAAGGGGAGGGTGAGTTCAGTTCTAGAGCTGAGGGGTGACCAAGGGACATAGTCTGGGCATCCCACCAGTCTCTGTCTGATCAGTAAGCCCTTTTCTATGATTTTGAGTTCTGTTCCACATTTTCTCCAATACTATCTAGGACCTTCTATTATGATCACTCCCTTTCAGAGCAGTTAGTAGTGGTAACCAGACACCATCTAATTGTTCTGTGGCAACTAACATTCAAGTGGTCCATTAGTCTACTAGACTAATTGGTTTCCAACCATATTCAATTTTCCTCACTCATCTTTCCTCCAAACAGGGAGAAACCAATAGATGAACCTTAGATGGCTATTCATGAGCTTCTAAGATCCTATTAGCTACTCATCAAAGTAGTAAGTATAACATGTCTTTGTGGACTACATTATGCCAACTAACCATAGTGTTTCCCAAAGACTATGGTCTGAAGCATGTAGGCCTACCATACCATTCCATCAAGGATTCTGGTAATATCTAATAAGTTTTCATAATTTTGCCCTCTGTATGCTCCACACCCAACACTACAGCACTTAACACCACCACCAATATACTCCACCACATTCATGGATCTGTTTGCAGTCAAGGTAGACACCCATGTACAAATAGCCTCTGTCAAACTTGCACATATTTGTGGGTGTATTCCCATGCTCTCGCCCTCACCCATTCTTCCTTGTATCTATTCATCTATGTACCCATTGTTACTGTTTTAAACGTTATCGAGTCAGTCCCAACTCACAGTGACCCTGTACAGGATTTCCAAGGAAAGGTTGGTATGTTTGAAATACTGACCTTGCAACTTAGCAAACCAGTGCTCATCCTACAGAACCAGCACAGATCACTGCTATTGCAGGATTGTATATATGTAAAATATTATTTATCTCTGTTCCCTGTAACTTTTGCATTCTTTATCATGTCTTCCCCTGACTTGATCATTCTTCTGCTAACTTTCCTCTTGTATATATTGCCTTTGCCTCCCATCAGGCATCTACCCAACAGCCAGTGAATTATGTCTTCCTTTTTTCCCTTGGTAGCCATTAAAGAAGTTTCTTTCACTAGGAAAATCTATTCTTGACTTTTTTACAATAGTAGTCTCAAACAATATTTGCCCTTGGCGCTACAGAATAAATGCACTGGACCACAAGGTTGGTCTGAACCATAAGGTAAGCAGTTCTAACTCACCAAGTGCTCCTAAGAAACCCTACATAGGATCAGTCAGAAGAGACTCAATGGCACTTAACAACAATTTCATTTAGCATTTCTAGGTCCACCCGTTACAAGGTGTTTTGCAGATTCACCATTATTCTTTAACATTCTGTGCTGTTCCATTCTATGTACCACAGTTTACTTATTCTTCCGCTGTAGGGCATTTAGGCTGTCTCTGTGTTTTCACTATGGTGAACAGAACTACAATGAACATGCGTGTGCATATATCTATTTGTGTCATGGCTTATATTTCTCGAGAATATACACCTAGCAGAGAGATTGCTGGGTAATATGGTATTTCTTTTGCCGACTTTTTGAGGAAGCGCCATACCCCTTACCACCCCTTTCCACAATGGTTACAACATTTTACAATCTGAGCAGCATCATAGGAGGATTACAATCTCTCCACACCCATATTACCACTTGTTATTATCTGATTTTAGTTTTGTAACTTTACCATTAATGCAGGAGTTAGATAATATCTTATTGTTGTCCTAATTTGCATCTCTCTCTCTCTAACAGCTAATGATCAACGAGCAATTCTTCACATGTTTGTAGGTTGCTTGAATGTCTTCTTTGGTGAAGTGTTTCTTCAAGTTCTCTGCCCATTTAAAAACTGGATTATTTGTCTTTTTCTTGTTTAGGTGCTAAAGGTTTGTATAAATTTTAGATATTAGTCCCTTATCACTGTCATTTTTTCCCCAGTGTGTGGGTTTTCTTTTTACTCTTTAGATGAAATCTTTTGATGCACATAAGTGTCTACTTTTTAGGAGGCAAGAGTTATCAATTCTTGAACTAAGCAAGTGTATTATACTCATGCAAATACTTCCTTTACACGAGTTAATTTCATTTTCATGACAACTATGCAAGAGGATAGTGTTATCTCCATTTCTCAGAAAAGGAAGAGATTAAGTGACTTGGCAACGTTTCTTAACTGTCCATTGGTAAAAGTAGTACTCAAAATCACATCTCATCAGCTACGTGGGCACACTCTTCCAATTTCTCATCATCAAGATGAAATTGAATTGAGTTGGTAAATTAGGCAACCATGACCAGTAAAGGATATTTCCATAACCACACTGAAAAATTGTCTCTGGACCAATGTCTGAATTTTCTAAACTGTCCTTCTGACATTGACCCTTGTCTCATGATTTGAACCATTCTGTCCTACTTGCCACAGTGTTAAATACATCTTTGAGGAACCATATTGGGATGGGGGGCAGGGGAGAAGAGTTGTCACATATACTATGAAATACAGTTACAGCAAGTAGTTTGAAAAAGGCTTAAATCACAGGAGTGGCAAATCTGCAGTACCTGTTCAGCTAATCATACAGTGCATTTGAGAACATGAAAATTGATATGGGTTCAGGAGGGTCAAAGATAAATGTAAATTTCACACTCTACCTTCAAGTTCATTTTAATCTTGAAACTGCAATCTAAATGGGGTACTTTAAAAAGAAGAAGACATAACATGCTTAGGTGTTTTGAAGATTAATCAGTAAAACCTTCTAAAATTACTTAACCATTTAAAAACAAAGAATTTCCTGCTTTTGAACAAAAACTGATGGTCAGATTTCTGAATAAGATTTAAGTTGAAAGTCAATCATTTTGATTTTTAAAAAAACAACAAAAAACTAAGAACATCAGTCCAATACAATGTTCCAGAAAGAATGCATCATGCAAAGAAAGCAAAGCAGAATACAAAAAGGATTATGAAAGTACCCCTATTTCTAGATCAAAGTAAGGAGCACTGAACCCATGCTCTCACCCAAGGGTAATCTCCAGAGAGCCCTTCAGAGTCAGTATTTTCTGCTGAATAGAGTAAACATACATAAGGTTATCTATAAGAGTTTCTGAGGACCTTACCTTGAAAGTCCATCAATATGATCTCTATTTCAAACACAAAGATCAGAAAAACCTTTCGCCCGTACTGCAGGCTCAAGCTCAGAAGTATGGATTTACTGTTGCTTTCTGAAGCTCCCACAGTTTATTTTCTTATTCAAGCACGTAAGTAGGACTTCCTATGTTTCAAGAACTGTTCCAAGCACTTAAATTAATTCAAACCTCCAAGTGGTTAAGTATTGTACCCATTTTACAGATGAGAAACTTATTGCAAAGAAAGTTAAGTAGCCTCTTCAGTATCACATTATTGTTGTTGTTGTTATGTGCCGTGGATTCGGTTCCGACTCATGGCAACCCTTGTACAGGGTTTTCTGAGGCTGTAAATCTTTACGGGAGCAGAATGCCTCGTCTTTCTGCAGCGGAACATCTGGTAGTTTCAAACTGCTGACTGTGAGGTTAGCAGCCTGATTCATAACCACTACTCTACCAGATAGCTACTATAAATGGTGGTCATGGGATTCAAATCCACTTCGTGTTTTGCACCACTGTGCTGCCTTTGCTCAGTCATGACAATAAAGCACTAACCTCTAACCCATAACTTCATTTCATACTAACAAAATGACCTTTAAGAGGTAACGTCGCTAGATAGGCTTGTGGGGATCCCATCAATAATCCCTAACTCAACACCACTGCAGAGAGACACCATCGGTGAGGCCACTACCTTGTGAACTGTCATACTGACCCTTGTCCTGTCATGTTATGGGGGTACTCTTATGGGGTAGTCTCTACTGGTTGGCTGCATTGTCTCTGTGATTTAAACCAGACCCTAAGCTGGGATATGCTTAAAAATGCCTAGGTTGCATTTTAACAACTTCTCTCCTCTCTGCTGAAATTGAGCTTCAGAGCTATTTTACACATATTTCCGTCCACTCTATCATGGCGCAGAAAAAGATATCCTATAGTCTGAATGCATTGAGATGAACCTTTTCAGAACCAAAGTCCGTTCATGGAATGACTCAGCTATGGACTGTGACAGCGGGGACATGCTCAGTGCTATTTATTTACAGAATGTCATCAGAAGAAAGGTTTGTAAGTTTCATTCTCATACAAAGAGGCATGTAAGTATCACATTTGCAAGAAAAATGAGGTTGTCTGCTATTGCAAGGATTTTTAGTCTCTGAAGCGTTACACAGGGTCGCTATCAAGTATGAATTGACTTGATGACTGTGTGTTTGGTTTGATTTATTTGGTAGTATAATATCACAGTATATGTTTTATAAAACCTAGGATTCAGAGTTATTTACAAATTCTTCAAAACTGTAAATCACATGATCAGGTTGAAGCGATCAAGAGTTCTGTTTCCAATAGTGAGAACATGAGGTAGACAAAGAATGGGTATCATCCTTTCTACAGTTACTTCAGTAATGTTATTTATTGTCACAAAATGAATTTATAGGTCTGGTGGCTGCTGAAGACCTAAATGTATGGCGTTCTAAAATCAACCGCTTTGGGAAATAGTGGAGTGGTCTCCTAAAGGCCAAGAATGCTATCTACAGGCTCAAAGAGTCCTCAAGTTCTGAAGAAAAAGGTGTCATTTCAAAATTCAACTGACTTACAGGGAAGAAGAAATAAGAATGTCGCAGAACTAAAAAATGTTCATCAACTGACATATGGCAACAACTTCTAATGTCATTTTCTAAATTTCCCACTTCAAAACAAAGCTTATTGAACATCTATATGTGTCAAGCAAAAGATCACCAAAAAAAATGGACTCTTGTCTTAAAT
>NW_006408583.1:10715939-10738196 GCF_000296735.1 Chrysochloris asiatica | reverse complement strand
ATACACATACATACATATATATTGCTTTTGATGTTTTAAGTACCATCGAGTAATTCCAACCCATAGTGACCCTGTATAGAGTTTCCAAGGAGTAGCTGGTGAGCTCAAACCACTGACTTTGTGGTTCAAGCTGACTTTGCACTACAGCATATGAACCCATAGTGCCACACCATACATGAGACACATACAGATGAGACACACTGGGCTCCCTGTGACTACTGAGTGAAAGCTGTAACCATAAAAACCCACTCCGTAAGTACCAGAAGAAAAGAAATTTTCCCCAAATAACAAAATAAAAACAAGCCTTCAGATAAAATAAAACGCTGCACACTACTGTAAACTAAAATTCTCTTGTCCATGATTGAGCTTATGAAACGCTTAAACAAGCGAATGTAACACTAACAAACTATTGGACATTATTATTTGGGTTCAAAGACTTTCTTTCTCTAAATGTTTATAGTACCATACCAGTTATTACAACTAAGCAGACACAATGAATTCCAAATGATCTAATACTTTTGACTTACCAGAGGATTAGCACATGATTACCCAGAGTAAAAGGATTATTATTACTACTGCTCTAAGATATTAACACTTTCTGTAACATATTCTCAGGACTATGAATAGATTGCTAAGAAATCTAACAAAAGTCCATGGGAGGGTACAAAAAGGAAGGTGATAAGTAGTTTAGTCTTTCAGGGTTTTTTTGCTTTAAGCAAGAGGAGGCTTCCAACTGGAGAATCAACAGCTTACATGGCATTTTAAGTGGGATACAGCAAGTCACAGATAAACAAGTCCAGTATTCAACCAACAGGGGAAATTGAGCAGTGCAGCCCTCCTTCCAAGATCATACTCACAAACAAAACCCCTACTTTGTAATAGACAACTAATTCTCATGTAATGAATGACAGAACACAGCATTAATGTACTTAACAAGACAGAGCTAAATTCAATGAAGCTTGACGCCATTTATATGAAACAAGAGTTACATTTGTAGACAGAACCAAAGGGAGAGAGGGGGATCTGCTTTGGTTTAGTCTCTCACTGGAAATAAAGATTATAGCTAAAATTGTTGTTGTTGTTAAGTGCCATCGAGTCGGTTCCGACCCATAGCGACCCAGTACAGGGTTTCCGAGGGTGTAAATCTTTACGGGAGTAGAAAGCCTCATCTTTCTCCCGCGGAGCGGCTGGTAGTTTCGAACCGCTGACCTTAAGGTTCGCAGCCCGATTCGTAACCACTACGCTACCTTAAAACTGGCAGCAGCAAGCAGCACTCAATACCAAGTGTATTCTACGCTCTTACTGATGAAGAAGCAACAGCTAAAGGACTTTGCTCTGAGATTCTACTGGAAACTGTATCCATTCTTTATACCAAATTCCTGTTCGTTGAAAAACTCAATCTTTTCCCTTCCAAGTTTCATGATATGTAATTCTGGTTTTACAGAATACCTTCATAATACAAAATTTAGATAACCCAAATGATGCCTTGGGGTCCGTTGAATTTTGTGGAAACATCATCAAAACAGAAACATATCCTTCAACACTGAAGAAATATGCTGAAAAGTATCATAAGGGACTCCTTTCAGGGACTGACATCACATTTAGGCTACACTATATAAAATAGGACAAAGAAGTTCTAGGGCTACAACTTGTATAAGGACATGTATGTATGTGGAATCCTGGTGTGGCATTGTAGGATAAGCAATGGACCATAATGACGGCAGTTCAAACCCACTATCCACTCCTCAGAAATCTTATACAGGATTGCTGTGAGTCGGAACTGATGCAAGGGCTCTTAACAACAGAACAACATATATATTTGTGTACAAGTACAGGCCCACACCTGAAGATTTCTTTATGGCCTATCGATACCACAATATCCACTCTCTTTTTTCAGTCACAGGGCAGAAAATAGATTTTTAAATACATTTAAAAAACAAAAAAAAACCCAAAACATGAATAGTACTAATCAATCATCTACATTTTGAAAACAATTTACTATCTACCTATCATATGCAGATCTGAGAATATTTTCACTCCACTGGCCAAAAGCTACATACATGCCCAGGTTTACAGTGACAACTTTGATCTAAATAGTATGCTTCATGCATCTGGTGATGCAACTTACTTTTGTGGGATGATCTTTTACACATGCAGGTAGCAGTACCTGGAATGTCACCTAAGAAAGAAGGAAGCCTCAGCTCTCCTCCCCCCTTTCCCCCCCCCAAAGGTTGTGGTCTTTGATCTTCATCAGTAATTTAAGTCCTCTTCATATCATTGCTGATGTTCTCTGATTTGGCTGTTGTCACAGAGCCAGGGGAGAAAACTCTTCCAGAAAACTCACCCAAGATCAAACTGTGCCTGGTGACAGCAATGTCCAGGCCATTAAGTAATGTTCAAAGGATTCAGCAGTGCCTGTGACTGATCATTCTCTTTCCCTTTGCCATCACCTGCTGATTTTGTCCAGGTGTTTTATGGCTATCTTGAGGATCTGGAGAACAGACTGAGGAAAGACTTTGCCAATTTCTTTTGTCTGGGGCTGTGAATTCCTTACACAGATGGTGGACAGCCTCAGCCCACAGCCACACCAGGGTATAATGTGTTCAATCTCCAAAAGGAGAAACCGAAGGGAGAGATTTTCTTCCACAACACTGCCTATAAAGTCTCTGTGGTTAACAGAATAGCTTCACAGGGAGTAAATGAGCAAGGAGAGGAGTCAACAGATAACTTGTTTGAAGTAATGTTAAACATTATCAATAATCAAAAAGGCAATTCCTACCCAAATGTGCTTCTAACCAAGAAATGTCACTCCAAAGTTTATTACTTTTATACTTATGCAGTCTTCTGCTAACAGAACTTAATCAAAATACAGACTTTCAAAAGTCTGGGTCACCTTTTAAAAACTACTGAAAACTGAGGTGGAAAGAAAACTGGGCTGGTGTCTAGACCTCTAACTATCCAATATAGCAGTCACTGGCCAATGTGGAAATTGGGCAATTAATATGTGGCTACTCCAAACTGAGATATGCTCTAAGTATAAATACAAACTGGATTTTAAAGACTCCATATGGGAAAAAGAAAAAAAAGGCACAACGTGTTGTTTATAATTCATATTAATTACATTATTTATACATTTATTATACACTGAAATAATAGCTTATTTAATATACTGCCTTAAATGAAGTATTAAAATTAATTTCACATGTTTCTTTTTATTTGATCACTGTGTTTGATGGGGCTTATGTGTATCTACAGAACACTGGGTCTAATACGAGGATTCTCAACTACCACAGAGACTTACTATTTTTATGGAGTCCTGGTATGGCATGTAGGGCACACACTGGACTAATAGCCTCAAGGTGGGTTCAAATCCACCAGTTGCACCTCAGAAAACCTCTATACGGTCGCTATGAGTCGGAATAAACTCTGTACCACTTAATACCAACAAAGTGTTTTTATGATTACAGTGTTCTTTTTAACAGTGTCATCATTTTCAAGGTAGAAATTAAGGATACAGATTCCAAACTTTGCAGCTCAAAGTTTTTTTAAATTCTGTTCGGTTCCAAATAATAGAGCACATTTTCATTGGGGCTCTCTCTACACAAACATTGAATTCAATGAATGTAACACCTATAGCAACCTCTGATAAAAATATTTCTAAACAATTCCCCACCCCCACCCCCAGAAAGATTAGCATATTGATCTCAAATGTATGTAAATTTAGCAATCATCTGAGTCTTGTAACACAAAATTCACGATGAATATGCAAAATAAGCAGCTATGGGGGGCTAGAGAGATCCGGGTAACTTGAGCTATTCAGTGAGGGGATTCTGCAAGTCTTGGTACCCAAGAAGTCAGGGACTAGGAGACCTGGTGTGGCTCTGTGCATGAATGTGCCAGACTACAAAGACGTTTGAACTGCAAGCTCGGCAGTTCAAGCTCACCAGTTGCTCCTTGGAAATCCTATATAGGATGGCTATGTGTTGGAACCAACTCAACAGCACTTAACAACAACTCAGTGTCAGGGAGTCCTGGTATGAAGCTGTGGGCTAATGCGTCAGACTGCAAGGTTGTTTGAACTGCAAGGTTGGTAGTTCAAGCTTACCAGCTGTTCCTCGAAAACCCTATACAGGGTCACTTTGGGTTAGAATCTACTCGATAGCACTTAAGAAAAACAACATACACTGTATGGGAGGAGTTCTGGTGTGGCGCTGTAAACAACAACTCAGTGT
This sequence comes from Chrysochloris asiatica, assembly GCF_000296735.1. NCBI lineage: Eukaryota > Metazoa > Chordata > Mammalia > Afrosoricida > Chrysochloridae > Chrysochloris > Chrysochloris asiatica. The sequence goes on along the minus strand of NW_006408583.1, from coordinate 10,733,964 downwards.
CAGGGAGTCCTGGTATGAAGCTGTGGGCTAATGCGTCAGACTGCAAAGTTGTTTGAACTGCAAGGTTGGTAGTTCAAGCTTACCAGCTGCTCCTCGAAAACCCTATACAGGGTCACTTTGGGTTAGAATCTACTCGATAGCACTTAAGAAAAACAACATACACTGTATGGGAGGAGTTCTGGTGTGGCGCTGTGGGCTAATACATCAGACCACAAAGTTGTTTGAACTGCAATATGGTTGGCTCAAGCTCACCAGCTCCTCCTTGGAAACCCTATATAGGGTCACTATGGGTCAGAATAGACTTGACAGCACTTAACAACAACAACATACACCGTACACTAGACTCCTGGTGTGGCCTCTTAGGATAAACACTCAACTCAAAAGTCGGTTTGAACCACAGGGTTGGTGATTCAAACTCACCAGCCTCTCCTCAGAAACTCTATGCAGTTGGAACTGACTCAATGGCAATGAATACAACATACCCTGTACACTGTATGGAGTCCTGCTGTGGTACTGTAATATAAACACTGGACTGCTAATCACAGGGTCAATGGTTCAAACCCACCAATGACTCCTTAGAAACCCTATACAGAGTCACTATGAGTTGACGTTGATTAGACGTCACTTAACAATAACAACATACGCATGTACTGATACGAGTTTATAAAGAAATAAAACTAATTTCTTGCCTTAGAAATCAAAACTTACAATAAGAGGTATAAAGGAGCCCTGGTAGCACAGCGTTTAAGCACTCGACTGGAAGTCAAAATGTTTCAAACCACCAGCCCTCACAGGAGAAAGACGTAGCAGTCTGCTTTGCCTCCTTAAAGATTTACAGTCTTGGATGCCCAATGCAGAAGCTCTACTCTGTCCTATGGGATCTCTAGGGTGGTGATGTGCTGTAGAGTCAGTTCCGACTGACAGCAACCCTGTTTAGGGTTTCTGAGGCTGTAAATCTTTACGGAAACACAAAGCCTCATCTTTCTCCCGTGGAACAGCTGGTAGTTTTGAACTACTGATCCTGAGGTTAGCAGCCCGACTCGAAACCACTACACTACCAGAGCTCCTATAAGTTAGTATTTACGCAACAATAGCATTGGGTCTGTAAAGAGGCATGTTTACTTGCAAGGCCTTTACAAAGGACAATACCAAGGCAAATTGTTGTCAGAAGCAATCAAGTCAGTTCTGAATCATGGTTACCCCAAAGCAGATATCCACCCCCAAAACACAGAAGGGAGTGATATTCAGTGTTTACTTCACTAAACCAGAGGAGTATACCTTAAATTATAAGGTGTAGCTGATTCCTTTTAGGAGAACAGTTTTGACAATATCAGCATCAGTAGCATCAGTTTTTACTAGATTTGTGATAATGTATGAAATACCTCTTACATGCAGCTCTTGGATGGCCAGGCCAAGAGGATGCCATTTTGTTACTGTTTTTAGACGCTACTGCTCCAAGACTGATTGTTGCTGATGCTGTTGCTTGCTGGAGTATCTGTTCTGACTCATAGCAACCACATACAGGGTTTCCCGGGGCTGGCCATCTTTATGGGAGCACATAATGTTCTCCCATGGAGTAACTGGAGGATTTGAACAACCAGTCTTGTGGTTAACAACCCACTCACAGTAAACATTTATGTGCTTATACTATGGATGAAACATCCAAAGAACATCAATTTCAAGTGACAATTTCCATATTTAGCCATATGCAATTTCTCTACTGTTAAGAAATAGAGAAGACATTCACTTCTAATGTTTCCTTGATAGGAATAACTATTTCATGTTTCAGATTACGTTCAAGATTTGATCAATCTGTTGTACTAAGTGGAAACAGGTAGCAGAAAGCAAGAGGTGGAATTGTTAAACACAGTATCAGTTTAAGAGATGTAATTTTCATAAAACTGATGATGAGATTAAACCCAACACCTTGGCTCAATAAAAGCCATGAAGGCTTTTTTAAGTATGGAAAGAGAACACACAGATATAAGCACCCATCATTTATGAATATACTCCAAAGAGTGGGTTATGAAAAAAAAGTCCAGTAATCTGGTAATCTGGCATAGAAACTATATGAGAGAAGCATATTGTGCCAGATTACCAATTGTGCCAAAACCAATACACGGTCGCTATGAGTTGGGAATGACTCAAAGTCACACAACAAAAACATGTTGAGTTTAAGATTTTAATACATAGTTTCTAGAAATGCACTACCAATGAATTCTGCTATTGCTTTATGTATCCAATGGGACAAGAGCATACAATCCGGGGGGTTAGAAATGAAAACCGAGGTGATGGGCACTGGCTGAAAGGTGCATAGAAGAGGGCAGACTTTTGTAGTTAAAGTCACGGGGTCTGTGAGAAAAACTGATGAAGAGACTTCCACATACCTCATCATTCTGTAAAGCATTTCCACAGACCAGATTAAAATTTCACCTCATTAGTCTGAAGGTACCAGATTTTAAGATCCTAACATACCCAAATAACATATTAAATATATTTCTTTGCTTTTAAAATCATTTCTAATGCTTAACAGATAAATACTGAAATCAAGTAGAATTTACTCTCTTCTAGGCTAATACCAGATGTATATGTGTCAGAATGTAAATGGGTTTTAATCAAAAGCCTTTGAGACAAACCGAGTGAAGCCTGCTTCGGGCTCTAGCAGTCAAGGGCAAAGTGGGAAAGATTCAGTGAAAAGTAAAGTGGAAAGAGGAAGGGACATTACTTTAAAAAGGGTTGATTGGGTATTGCTTCCCCTTTTCTTTAATGTTGCTTAAAACACGGAACATGATTTGTTAAATTTGGAAAGCAAATCCATTTCAAAAGATCATTCCATTCCTTAATAAGTCTTGTCCTAAACAGTCAAGATTACCTTAAAGTACACCCTAAAATTTTAAGCATATGTTTAAGTGTTACTGCAAAAATCTTTATTAAATGACATCTTATTTAAATTAAAAAGAAAACACATATTAACTTAAAAAAAAACTTATTTCCTAACAGCAAGGAGTTTCTAGGAAGCACTAAGGCTTTCTAGCCCTCTGAATGTTTTAGAATGGTCTCTTCATGTGTTATTAATAAGCCACTGCGAGGTATAACAGCAGGTAAAGTATTCATATTAATGTCCATACAATGCATTGTCAACTGGATGTGAAGTTGGACCAGAGAACTATGAAACCCAAGGCCCACATTTACTTGTACCCCAACTTGGCTTTACAAAACTTTACAAAACTTTCAGTGGCCTAAAAGATGTTATGTAAATGTTCATGAAGAACTAGGCATGTGCACAAAGAATACCTGTAAACTGAAAGGGAGAGAATTCTAGAAAAAGTGCTCACCCAACATAAAAGTTAATTTTATATTAGAATCATTAATATTATACTCATTGTAACAGCCAAATAGACCTTGTGCTTTACAAACAAATCAGGCCACACCTGATGCCTGCTACATTCTGCTAAAAAAGCAAAATCCACCATGCATGGCAAGTGAAACTCTTCATCAATGACTTGTATTGTCTCTGGCCAGCTTTAGAACTTCCTTTTCCATGTCTTGTATTGGAGCCCTTCACTTTCAGCAATGGACATCGGAGGCACTCAAAATGCATACTAAATCCAGGAATGGTTCCTCAACGAAAGTTACACATTTTAAGTTATTTCCCTAAGTTTTGTTTTGCTCTTTTGTTTTTTTGTTGTTTTTTATTTTTTTTAAGCAAACCAATATTTCTTTAAAGAATGGTCTTTCTGTAGCTGAAATTAGAATGCACACAAGATAGGCTTTAAAGGCCAGCAAGCACTTCCTCACCAAATCCCCCACTTCCTTTGCTAGCTAAACACAACTACTTCAAATGTGTGCAGCCTTTAAGAGTTAGAAAGGCAGCTGGGAAGCCACTTGGTGCAGTCAGAATGCGCAGCTTAGAAAGCAGCTCTTTACCATTCAATGAGAAGTGGTAATTGGGCACAGAAACATAAACTGTCAAACTAAATCAAAACCCCTTTGCTTTTCTGAGCATTATTTGTAAGATTATACTAGAATTATATTTGAACATGCATCTACCCCATGCACTCAAATTATATATCTGTATATATGTATATGTATGTATGTATATATATAAATTGCTATGCTTTCTTTGGATAAAATTAATGTCAGCTTTGTGTCCTTAGACCAGACCCGATTGGGAAATGAAATATGTTTAGTCCTGAAATAGTTGTGGTAATTCAATCCCTGCACTCTCCTTATTTTCTTGATGACAAAGAAAAACTCCCAACTGGCAGGGCCACCTGCACTGATTACTCCTCCATCCACACCCACAGAATATGAAAATGAGCCAATGATCATTAACCTTAATTTCTTCTACATAAACCTCAGCTCTTTTTCAGACTTGCTACTCAGAGAACTCCCCTGAGATAAAGGAAAAGAGAAGGAGGGGGGAGAGAAGGAAATTGGGAGGTAAAATAACAGAACAAAATGGGGGGGGTGTGAGAGAAGAAATGAAAAATGAAATCCACTGTCTTTTGAAAAATTGCACAGCTGCTTTATTAAATATTAAACTTCATACAGCAACGATACTACAAAAGTAAAGCTTCTGATGCTTCACGAAGATTGTGGGTATTTTTTATCCTGCCCTCTGCTTCCGAACACGCAGTGAGAGAAGATTTTCCCACTCCTCCACCCAGACATCACTACATAAAGGTTGTTGTTAGGGGCTGTCAAGTTAGTTCTCACTCACAGTCACCCTGCATGGGCCTTCCAAGGTGCAGCTGTTCAGTTTGAACCACCAACCTTATGGTTAGCAGTGCAGAGCTTATTCTATAGTGCATCATAGTTAGCAATAAAAGATGAGTTTGGATAGCAGGTTACAAGACCAAAAAGGACCAAGACACTTTTCCAAGGTGGAGTACTTCATATACAGTGAATCATTTATATTCAATATCACCAACTGCAATCGGTTTTTTTTTTTTTTTTGGTTCAAAAGTTGTGGGGAGAGGCTAGATCCCATTAGCATTACATCATCTTCTAATGGAGGAGGAGCAACTGGGCCCCTAAAAAGAAACAGAAGCAGGAAAGGAACAGGGACACTTCAGGAATAATGGTCTCTTTAGCATAGATGTGTATGCAGAAAGCTACCTCACTGGATGTGCCTACAAACCTTGATCTATTTATAGCAGACTGCCCAAAAAAGACGGTAAACTTACAAAACGCAAAGAACATATCAATGTGTCAATCTCTGCAAGGGCACATGACCCCTCTCTGTATCACATTCCTGAAGTGAGAGGAAACACAAACTTGAGAAAGCATTGCATTGCTACAGGAAAGCAAAACATCTTTATTTAAAAAAAAAAAAAAAAGTTTTTTCCATTAGAAATATCGAATGCAAAGACAAATAAATGCTTCAAGAATATAACAAAAATCTCATTGTGTCATTTGTAAATACAGTACAAGATGTTTGTTGCCTACTCAACCCAGGTAAACAGAGACATTTTGCTCATACACGTATCCTCTAATTATTTCAGGCCTCACATCAAGGAGCAGCCAAGAGGAGGGGAGAAGACAATGATGCAAAGAAGGCAGGGAAACCACGCAGTTGCACTTCACTGCTGGGCTCTGTAGCCCGACTGAATGCAACCTGGCTCTGGGGTGCACACAGCTACCCTGAAAAGCTAGACATAGGCACACATCCTCCGTTCTGTTTTCTGTCTCTTTATCCCCTCCCTCCCCTCCTCCCCCAAGTCAGGCTGTCAAAGGTCAGTGGTGCTCTCTAGAAGTGGGGACAAAGTGTTGAAGTATTTGGTGCCATGAGTCCACTCAATAGATATTCTAGCTACTGCTTGTGATGCAGCAGTAAGCCCGTTAGTAGGGATTTTAATAAAGCAGCACTTTTGCACACTCACAGCCTGTTTAATTTAATACCTGCCGCTTGTTTACCAAACACTACGGGCATGTCTCTGTCGATAAGTTCTCAGTGACAGTGTAGCGACTGGATCCGGGCATGGAGCAGATGCACCTTCTTACGCTCTGTTAAACCATGTCACAGACTACAGCCCCTGAGCACATTCCTCTATTTATGCGGCAGCCAGTTGAGCTAATTGTCAGAGACAGACCTGGTTCTCATTCTGCAGAGCCAGGCAACCGCAGGAGTCTATGTGGTGGGGCAGGAATTGAGGCAAGCTCCAGAAGGGGCCTAGAGACAGAGTCAAAGGGTAGAGGCGTCATCTGCCACAGGTCTACTACCCAAGGTACCCCAAGACATGTCACCTATTTCACTAGGAGGCTATTGGAGTGGGGGCATAGTTGGGATGATGTACAGGAAAGTAAATGCTTAAGCAAATACGGATGTCAAGAGAACTAATCAGAGCAGGGACAATATTCATTTTATAATGCCTGTGCACTTGTGAAACATTCATCAGCTCAATGTTCCATGCAGCTCACACCCCGTCTTCTGCATGATCTGAGAACTGGCCAGTTCACAGACTCAGATACAAGCCCATGAATGACACCAACATTATCTGAGAAACAAGTTCCTCATCCATTCAGACACACAACTTCAGTCGGCTTGATCATGTGCAGACAAAGAAACTCCCATGGACTGCCTCCCTCACACTCCACAGTACTGGAAGGGATTCTGATTAGCTGTTAGACCACACTCATATTTTATCAGCAGTAAGAGTTCACTCCAGTTAAACTCCTGCACCCGACATGGGCATTTTTAAGCAAATTAATGTCTTTTACTTGCATGACTTCTCTTCATATTATAATTTGGGGTTTAAACGGATCATAATGCTTTACAGAAAAGAAAGAGAGAAAACGAGCTCAGTGTTGATAATTTTTACTACTTATGACTAAATGACCTCAACTGAGGAATAAAAAATTAAGTCATTTGTCATAGGAGGTACAGAGGACATTTTATGATGTACAATTTAGCTAATAACAGGTTGGGGCCAATCCTTAACAAGTCACATGTTTCCATTGTCCCTTCACCCCCTGCTTATGTTTTTACCACATCCTAACAAAAACATGACCAGAACTGGTGAAAAACATACGGTTCCAACTAATGAATCACATACTTTCCCGCAAGTACAGTAAGTACTAGCAGCTGTGTGTCAGCGTTGCTTTGGCACTGGAACCAGCATAGAACAAGCCGGCCCATCTGAAAGCAGCTGTATTGAAAAACCACAAGCAATGTAAGAGCGTCTGCCTTCCCTGGGCCGCTTTGTCTCTGTTCTGTGTCTCTGCTCTGTCCCCAGAACGTGCCAGCCATCTTGTTTAGAGAAAGTTTCAGAAATTACAGGAGTAGAGAGAAAAAAAAAAAAATCCACAAATTCGAACAACTTAAGTTTTAAAACAGTGTCGTCATTGTGTCAAGTGAAATTCCACAAGAGGGCATTTAAACAAATACACCTCTCTCCTTCATGGACCCCTTCTGCTTGTGAAACTCTGGGCCAGCCTTAGAGGTGAGAGAGTGCATATTCATGCCTCTGAATGAGGGAGGTGAAGAAGGGCAGCAATCCCAGATCCAAGGACCTAAAGACACACATGCAGAAAGGTTCACAGATTAGCAACTCGGGCCACGAGCTACTGCAAAAACGTCTATGATTTAAACTTGCCATTTATACAACAATAAGCTTCATTTGCAACCACAGAGCATTCTGAAAAAATTCCCTGGCAAGCCCTAGATAATTTTTCACAAATACACTTTTCCTTTCTGCAAAACAACAGTCAAACGGATAAACATTACTGTCAAAGGGAAGCACAGTCCAGCAGGCTGCGTCTAGAAATGTTAAATGGAAATGGTATGGATTTTTAACCTTTGGAGTGTGTGAAGGCAGTAACTAATAAATTTTTTCCAACTTCATTTAGAGATCAGTAAGTGGACTGCGGGTGTGGAGCTGTAGGATAAGCACTGGATTGTAAACCCCAAGGTCAGTAGTTCACAAGGCCAGCTGCTCCCCAGAAACCCTAAGACAGGATTGCTATGAATTGAAACCAACTCAACGGCACTTGACAACAACAAAAAGTATCATCTCAGACTTGGTCTGAGAAAAATAAACGCAATGATTATCATTCTTTACCAAAGTTTTGAGCTTTGGGGGAACGGGGCGCCCAACACAACAGTGAAATTATCTCTGTTTCTGAAAGGATTAAATGCAGAGACCAGTTAAATGCAGTCACCAGTTCAGGACCTAGCACTAACAGCAAAGGGTTTGCTTGGATTTTTACATTTATTGCCTAAACATAACTGAATATTATTCTCATTTTGGTGTTAAGCTACTTCATTCAGCAACTGTCTAGTCCAAATTTCATATCAACACACCACCTTTTCTTTCCACTTATGCCACAGAGTTCATGAAAAACTTTTGTTTTACATAGAACTTTTTCAGCTATCATCCATATGAGACTCTAAGAATGATCAGAAAATTTACTACAGGAAGAGAGAAAACCTTGGCCTCCATGCTTTAAATTCCTCCTGAATAGATTTAGAGGGGGAGTTTGGGCAGGTCAGAATATGGGGCAAAAACTGACTTTAAAGAACCAGAGCTGAGTACAAAAGAAAATTCTTAAGGTTGCACATAGAAGAAGACCCAGACAGCCCTACCCATGTGGTTGGATGCAGCCAAATGGAAGGACAGAGCTAGTATTAATGGGAATAGAGCAAAAGCAAGCTTGTGTGCTAACCTGAAGAATGAGACCATGTAAATACTTGCCTAAAACCACTATTTGAAAAACAGTACAATTGTAAAGAAACAGACATATGATTTGCAAGACTACCAATTCATAGTACGCTTTGCTTCATGTTGAATTTAATAAAAAATGCTAATCTAAGTGTAGAAAAATCCAAAATTGGTAATAAAATTACATAAGAAGTCTATCAAGAAGGCACCAAAGTTGTTAAAATTACTATGAAATTATTAAAACTGATAAGTTATTGACAAGGAAAGAGACAGCTACAATCTGTTGATAAGCATGTTGAAAAGCAAAAAACAGGTTGTAAAGCCATAAACACAGTATGATCCTATTTTTATTTTTAATAAATATGACCAAAAGAAAAGAAAAATATGCCTTAAATGATTTACCACCTATGTGGATAGAATAAGTGCCAACTGTTTTGTTATTAAACCGCAGTTTCTAAATTTCAGTCACTGAGAATTTTGAATTATTTTAAAATAAGTTTTTTCTTTGTTTTATAAGCAATGTGACAAAGTTGAACACTGAGAAAACTACTTACTAGATTGTTGTTGTTGTCGTTAAGTGCTGTCGAGTCGGTTCTGACCCATAGTGACCCTGTACAGGGTTTCCGAGGGTGTAATTCTTTATGGAAGTAGAAAACCTCATCTTTCTCCCGCGGAGCGGCTGGTAGTTTTGAACTGCTGACCTTAAGGTTCGCAGCCCGATTCATAACCACTACGCTACCAGAGCTCCTTACTAGATTACCAGTCATTAAATAGCAGGTATAGATGACAACTTATATATGATGAAAATCATAAAGCTTTTCTCAAAATCAAACACTGGTTTACTTTGCACCATTCCTTTAAAAGTACATTTATACTCTATGTGTATATTTTCCTGGTAAAATCAGAAGCACTGAATTTACTTATGCCCTGCCCTCAATTTCCTAAGAGTATACTTTCAAAATTTGAGCTATGAACTAGTCTTTGTTAATTCAAAGTTTGCAAAATTAATGAATCATAGATACAAATCTTCACCTTTCTAATAAAAACAATAGCTTTAAATAACACTTCTAATTGCCAACACATTCCCATAAAATAAAAACCTTTATCTACCACTAAGTAACCATGCCTTCGCCACAAAACAGAGTGGCGGACCAGTAGGACACAAGCCAGAGCCTCAATAGTGTGTGATACTATAACAGGATCAATTCAACACAGCAAATATGTTAAATATGCTTATTCAGGCTGAACCATGACAGGAACAAAACTAGATTAATTACCACATTCTTATAAGGGCCTTAAAATCAATCTTACCCCGTAATCAGAAGGATTTATTCTTAAAAGACATATTCAAAGTTTTTCATTCTATGACTTCTAAGAGGGCAGCGGAGGAAGACTCAGTTGCTAAGAATTTATTGACGAATTATTATGGTCTGCCACTGTGCCCATGCTTGGGTTTATAAACTGAGGTTTTATAAGCTTCTTGGTGTCTAAAACCATCTACTGCAGGAGAAAATACAAATAATTTCATAACACTATGTATATTGGAACAAAATAGATGAGGGGCATTAACTTATCTAGGGTTTACAAAGACTTCAGGAAAACCCACCTATAGAAGCTAAAAAACTGGACTAGTAAGCAACCAAGCAAGATAATAAATGGGGAAGATAGGAAACAATGTTCCAAGGTAGGAAACAGCAGAGCTCTAAATCAGTGTTACTGGGCAGAAAGTTTCTGACAAAGAGATGCAACAGTAGAGCTTGGAGAAAGGGTCTAGCCACAGAGGATCCTGACCATCTTTTTAAAGAGCTTGTAAGTTTCCTTTCATCTCCATTCTCCGAAGGGTAATTAACACTGCAAGTCATCTTGTCATTTCATTTCTTTTATCATTATTTCTATATCAAATAAGTATTTACTAAACATCTTCTTTGCATCAGACATAATTCTACCACTGAAAACTCCATATCAACACACTTTCTAGTCCCTCAAGGAACTGACTTTCATTGAAACCTCAGTAAGAAATAATGTCTTGAAAAGTAAAAACAAAAGACTGAGAGGGCCCTGTATATAATGGAACCTGAAAACAAAGGAAAAGATGATTAAGAATCTACCTCTATATGCTAAAAGTACGCTATCTCCCAAATTAATTAATCTGCCAAATTTGTTCAAACTAATGAAATCATAATTTAGATAGTGCTAATTGCAGATATGGAGTCCTGGTGTGGTGTTGTGGGTTAATGCATTGGACTGTAAAGTCATTTGGACCTCAAGATTGGTGGTTCAAGCTCACCTGTCACTCCTCAGAAACAGAAATGCTATGAGTTACTATGAGTCAGAACCAACTCACAGCACTTAACAACAAAAAGAACTGCAGATATGGAGTCCTGGTGTGGCACTATAGGATAAGCACTGGACTTCTTGTTGTTAAGTGCTGTCAAGTCAGTTCCAACCATAGCAACCCTGTATAGGGTTTCCAAGGAGAGGCTGGTAAGTTTCAACTGCCAACCTTGCGGCTCACACCAACTCTGCAGTCCAGTGCTCTAACCCACAGCGCCATAGCAGGACTTCTGGACTGCTAATTGCTAAATCAGAGGTTCACACCCATCAGCTGCTCCTCAGAAACCATTTTTACAGGGTCCCTATAAGTCAAACTACTGGACAGCACTTAATGACAACAACAATTGCAGGTATTAGGCACATTAAACCAATCAAACCTTAGAAATCTCATCCTAATAAGGTAAGAAACTCACAAGCCCCATATGGGAAACCCTATGCAGGGTCACTATGAGTCGTAACCCACTGGAGGGCATTTAACGACAACTAGGTAGTAGGGACAGCATACTATATATAAACCACACCACACAGTTTACCTTTTAGTCTAGACTGCAACTTTGTATCTAATTCCACAGGTGAGGTATGGTGATTATCTTGGCTGAGGCAACAACACAAGCCCAACTGAGTGCATTCCTGATGGGAATTTTGACACCAAATAATTTTTAGCACTATTATGCAAAAGTCTAAATTCTATAAAATTCACTTTCTCAGTAATCTCTAATACAATATTCTTGGGGGAAAACAAAATATAATGGAGGGTAACTTTTCTTAATATCAGCTGGTAATATTTGGGCCTCGAAACATGAGAACTGATCATACTAAAATCCAGATACCAGCTATTATACCTAAAATTGTTGCTCCATTCATATTTAGAATGAAGAGGAGCCTATCTAAAGCAGACCCTATTTAATACAATGTGGTTTTAATTGGAGTCTGTTTTAGATGAGCCACCTGTATTTCATCTTTTTAAAATTATCCATAATTTTCTGCGCAATTTGCCTCTGCAACATAACGAATAGCAGTTAGTTATAGATTATTGCCATTGTTTAGATGTCTAAGAAAGGGCAGAACACTATTTACTGAAACACAATGCTCCTCCTGTGCCAATGCACAAAACCTGAAGATTGGGGTTCTGGTTCTATTCAACAGCACAAATGACAGAGGACTCTGAAAATGTTGTTGAGGCTTATCTACAAAGACAACAGATTAAAATCACATTATTCTTGCTCTAGCTACACTTCACTATACTTACTCTTAAGTCTTGGACAACATAACTAAAACTCCAATTTCTTTTCTACTCAAAAGCTTTTTTTTTTTTTTTTAATTTAATTATAACCACAGCACTTCCAATGTCACTGTTATCTCAAATATTTAATTTTTGTGCTTTGCAATTATTCCTACACCGATACAGTTATAGTTTGTTCCAAACTAAAATCATAGGAAACTATTCCAAGATACCCATTGCTATTAAATTTTAATATTATTTTCAACTAGTTTTGATCTAATAATTTTGTTAAGTATTCAGAAATAGGGTCTATCATAGCATTCTAACACTGATTCCTGTAAACTCCCAAGCAAACAGTGGTCTGTGAACTAAAGGATATAAATTTGTATGATGCTTATATAACAAGAACCACCCAAAAAAGAAAACACCTAGAATGCACATTTCAAAGAAGATTCTTAATTTGCTCTGTCTGAATTACAGGAAGCATATCAGCCCCCAAAGTCAACAAATGAAGTCCAAATTTCAATGAGTGACAAATATATTAAAAACGTATCCCTATGTAGTAGGGAATAAAATATAAACAATCCACGGCAAATAGTTTGTTACATGAATTTTTGTCACAATTTTTTTTTTTAAGGTAGAACAGTACGATGAAATGTGCTGGTCCTACATATTCAATTATGCTAACCACATTTCCCTCATCATGTTTATCAGCTAACAGTGAGCTTTTCTTATGGGTTATTCACGTTTCTCTCCCACACAGGCTTTGTTCCAGAGAAGTCCGCTCACCATGTCTTTTGATAGGCCTAGTTTCATAAGTTGTATCCCCCATTCTAATATATCTACTGTACAAACTCAATGGACTTCAGTAAACTACAGAAATATCACCTTTCCTTTTCGTAAATATCACTTGCTTTCCTCAAATGTTTTCAGTCCTCTACTCTTAAACTCTAGTCTTGTTTTACCTAACCCCTTTCTTAAAACATTCATTTTCAGAGTATCACCATCAGCATAGATTATTTTCCCAATTTCTTCTGGAAGAGCTGTGATTATTAGTCACTTGTAGTTAGGTAAACTAAGTATGATTATTTTACTAAGAGAAGTAAATAAAAAAATCTAACCTCAGGGAATTATTGCAACTTAGTTACCAAATTTATACTCTAATTATCCCTTCAAATATCTCATTCTTAAATTCCCAAGTCTAAGGCTAAGAGCTCTGCCTATAGGAATAGCATGCACTGTATGTAAGTGGGCTGCAGGGAGAGCATAAAAGTAATAAAGGCTTTTTTCTTTTAATCCAACACAGTAACACTAGCAATTTCCTTACATACTCCATTATGGAAGTTGTAGCTTGAGTTTAGTGCCACTTGATAGAATCTATTACCAGCATGCTTTTGTAAATTACATATAGCATACCCCATATGGAAACCATATTTTCACAGCAACCAACGTTTAAAAAAATAAACACTTTAACTCTGAGTATCTGTGGCAGTTTCTCTTGTGTTTTTATTCAACTGCACCGTTTCAGCAATTTGTCTGCTCAGTTACTTAGTTCATAGAAGCAAGGCTTTTGAATTTACTCACTGTAGTTAAAAAGGGATTACTTTTATCCCATGTTGTATTTGTTACAAGAAAATGGGGCTCTTTGAAAGGTACCACCATAAATTATCTTAATCCAAAAATTATTCTGAACGTTGGTAGGTAACACTGTCTTTGCATAAACATACTTGTTTGTGGAAGTTACTAATTAATTTTGTTTATTTACCCTACAATATTATGTGTTCCCCCTGCCCCCGATCTCTGTCATGTAAAATTTATTGGTCGATGTGCCACCAGCTCTAAATAGCTTCATTTAATATAATATCTTTGAGTACTTTGATAACATCAAATATTTTTCTATTTTAATAAGCACATGTTTTCATTAGAATTTTACAATTTTACTCAAAAAAGTAACAAACAAAATCATTAGTAGATAGGCCAAATTCTGAATTATTACTTCAGATTTTATGTACATGGCCTACAAAATACAATGTGAAATTGTCTGTTTTGAAATAGAAAGGAAAATTCTACTTAATGGATTTCTAAGCCAACTCCTCTTTAAGGCTAAAACAAGGTAAATATATTTTCAGACGTATAAGAAAAGGATTCAACAGATTAATCAAGGGATTCTGTAGACATGGGGGCTAAGTGCCATAATCGAAGCTTTTAACAAATGCTGTTATGAAGACGGTTGGCTGTTCAAGATGACATTGAACAGCCCACCATCAGCACTTGATGAACTAATGAGTGAAGAAGCTTATGAAAAACACATAAAAATCTATTAAGGACTGAACATAGAACCCCTAAATAGACGAGTATGAAACAACTTACTCCAGCATAGCTGCCTTAAATCAGAAACGGATCAAAATAAAATCGCTTTTAGTAATAATACCAATGGAAAATAGAACCTACTTGCTGTAAACATGCTATTGGGACAAGTACTTCTTAACTTCATAATGATTGCAGATAAATACAACATACATGTTTCTCACAACCCTCTGATTTTTAAGGGTAGACTCTAGTAATAACATTCAGAAATCATGAAATTATCTATGGTAAGAACAGTTGAAGAATTTAGGTATTTCAAGAGTGACACTGTTCTACTAATCTAACATAATTTTGTAGCTACTGCTGATATCCAGACCTGAATTTGGGTCAGAGTACCCAATGATCTTTCCACTGGAAATGACTGAGAGTAATGATTTTGTTTGCTGTACAGTATCACCTGAATAAAAGTACTTTCTTAATTTTGCAATATACTCGCCTTTGTTGGTGCTATTTTTATACAATGAGGTTAAAAAGGCCTACAGCAAAATAAGAAAAAATTTAATAACAAAACATTTCAACTTCTTTGTTTAAAAAAAATAAATCAATGAAAAGGGCATTTCTGCAACAAAAAAAGAAAACTTCGCCTCTTCTGAAAGTCAAATAGTACTCGATTTACTCCTCCAATTATCATTGGGGGAGGGAGGAAGAGAGAAAAGAATATAAAAGGATTCATAAAACATGAGAGGGGAAGTAGACAGAATAAATTATTAGGGATTTTTTCATGTTTGAAGATAGAAATACAGTTAAAATGTAGATAAAGGGAGACCCAAAATTTGTTTAAAGAAAATGGAAAGATAATTTTAGGAATGGTTCTTGAACTATTCTAGAAATTTAAGATTTTCAGACTGTTTAGTTGAGTGACGCAGGACAGGCTTAATTTAAACCTGAACGTATAATCACATGATAGTCATTAAATCATAATCCTAGGGAAGATACCATTAATTAAGAAAAGAAAAACACACATACACACAAACTAGCACTGACACAAAATATAAGAATGTCTCACGAGCTGCACTTTACTTCTTGGAAAGGAGCAAATTTGATTGGATGAAGCACTAATGTCTATTGCCTATACTTCTAAGTATTACTGAGAACTGATGAACAGAGAAATACAGTTACAGATTCCAATTCCTAAACCTATTAAGGAAATTTCTCAAAGGAAGTGATGGATTTCTGAGTGATTCTGTCTTTTCTTTCATCTTTAGTTGTCAAGCTACTGGAATTTTATATCATACTGTTACTGAGGGTCTCTCACAAGCCAAACAGGTGGGATGCTATTTGAAGCTACAGTATTTATTTAGTAAACTGGAAGTGTGTTGATAAAAAATGTGGATACAATTGAAAACCATTGCTCTATAATTATTCCACAATTTAAATAAAGAAGTGCATTGCTTTTCTAGTTAATGGGGAAAACAGGCTAGTGGACCTTAAGAGTATTCTTGCTGTGGTTGAAAGACAACTGCTCTTGATTTTTTTTTTTCTTTTTCGCATCCAAAAAAGGGCAAAAAAAAAAAAAAGTTTGTTTTTTTTTCTTCAATCTTCTTTTATTCCTATACCCTTATGGTTTTCATGAAGCATAAAAATGGCTAAAAAACTAATTTTGTGTTCAAAATTATTCATTATCAAGTCCTGTGAATTAAATCTTACCCAAAAAATGCTTAAATAGCCCAACTGTAGAACAAAATTTAAGGGAAAAGACCACTTCAATGTGCATGTATTAAAAAAATAATCTGCAGTAATCATCCGTATGACTGACTTTAGACTGTGAGAGAGGGAGATTCAGCGCACTCTCTTACAATATAAACAAAGCACCTCAACTTGTGATGTTCATCTGTAATCAAAGCCAAATACTCAAAACATGCAGAGGCAGGATTCCAGTGGGAAGGACCTGCCTGTGTTGAATGGACTGCTCAGACCCCCAAAATAGCCTAGATTGTGATGTCAAATCATAACAAAATGTAATAAACTTAGCTTTGTCTCACTGTCTAATTCTGAAGGTTCAAAGCCATAGCAATTTCTGTGGTTGCCAAAAATATTTTAACAAATAATAAAAAGAATAGCATCCCAAGAAGAGTGTCATGTATATGAAACATACAAATATGGAACAAAACATTTAACAAACCTGCAGAATGAAATGGGTCTCAGGTAAGTTGTAAAGTTTTCCAGATACTAGAAATTCACTAAGACACAAACGGAAAAGAGTAAACGAAAAAGGGCAGCCGATCACCTCTCTGTTGTAACAAGCGTGAAAAACATTCACCAGAACAAACAAAGGGGGGTGGGGGGTGGTATACAGATTCAAAATGTAAAAGATACTGTGAAATAATTTACAAGAAGTGAAACAAACAAATCTTATATTTCCACAAAGAATATATTTTAAAGGGAACAAACAAAAATCAGAGACCAGAGTGAGGCTGATAACAGAATCACTGGAGAAATCATAAACTTGCAACAACAACAACAAAAAACCCATTGTCATCCGTTGATTCCTATTCACAGCAACCTTAAAGTAGCTGGTAGGCTTGAACCACTGGACTTCTGTTTGCTAGCCTAGCACCTTAACCACTGCACCACCGACGCACCTTTGGGGTGTCAGAGGCAACTACAACATAGGAATGAATGTAGGAATGAATGACTATCAGCTGGTTTCAATCTGCCTCCTAAATTTTAAATGATCGCTTCAAGCTAAATTTCTGGGAACTCCTTTTGGTCTGGTAATCAGTCTGGGAGTCTTGTAGGAACAAGCTTTCTCGTGATATTTCCACTGCCTCGTGGTTTCTGGCAAGGTTGAACAGTCTACAGAAACAAGATTTTCTAAGTGTCTTGTTATTTCCATTTTCTATCTCAGCTGAAACCCAGTGTACATGGGTAAAAATGTCTAAAATACAGATATATGGAAACTCTTCTTCTTCAAGGTTGTTGCTAAATCAAGTCAAAGGAAGTTCCTCAGTGGTATTTTGAAAATTCAAAGTGGTTCATGCTGCACTGATTACTGAATAAAGCAGAAAATGTAGATGTGGGAACAGAATTAAATAATTTTGCATTTTTTAAAAGGGAGGTTTGTTCACATAATCATGCCAGTATTAATAAAGTCTAAGACTTAACAGATATTCTTAAAGGAAGTACCCCAAAATCCAAAGACCACAGGGACTTTACTGAGACATGATTATTTATACTCACATTGTTAGTTCTATCCCTGAAGTGACCTGCTGTCTCCAGTGACATTTAAGACCACTGCATAATACGGAAGAAGTCCTTATGGTCCCATGGTTAAGGACCAGGATGAAAGATTACCACTTTGAAGCCACTCCACCTACAAAGATCAGGCATTCTGCTCCTATAAAGTTTGTTGTTGTTGTTGAGTGTCGTAGAGTCGGTTCTGACCCATAGTGACCCTGTATAGGGTTTCCGAGGAGCAGCTGGTGAGCTTGAACTGCCG
>NW_006408583.1:10666525-10715839 GCF_000296735.1 Chrysochloris asiatica | reverse complement strand
GTGACCCTGTATAGGGTTTCCGAGGAGCAGCTGGTGAGCTTGAACTGCCGACCTTGCAGTTCAAACGGCTTTGCAGTCTGGCGCATTAACCCACGGCGCTACACCAGTACGCCCCTATAAAGATTACCGCCTAGAATATCACATAATAAAGTTCTACTCAGTTACATGGGGTCCCCTATAATTCACACAAAACATATATAGGGTACATTGTTATACCTTATACCATATATTCCATTCATAGAAGTGTATTTCTAGAACAAAAACACACTTAAAAATAGAAGTATGGTAAACTTTGAACAGAGGATGTATTGTTACTTTTTAATGTTTCCTTTTCTCCATCTATTTTAAATAAATAAAATAAAATATATTTCTATATACACATAAATTGCCTCACTAAAAACCACTGGACTCTTAGCAGGCAATTTGATATCTAAACACAGTGACAATATAAATTTCAAAAGTGAAAGATAATAATCAGAAATTAGTAACTTCCAAGATGATCTGGGCTCAAACCTAACAACATTTGTGAGGCTCACTTAGGACCAGGCAGTGTTTCATTCTGCTCTGTCTTTATGAGTCAGAATGACCTTGAAGGCACCTAAGAGCAACAGGAAGATGAGTTAAAACTATAAAATATTTTAAAATCAGAAGTTAAGGTTAAGACTTGCATAAAAAGAAAGGAATAAGTAGGATGTCCGCTATAATGGGTTATTTTTCTATCTTTTCTCAATATTGAGTTTAAAGTTTTAAAGTTAGAGGAAAAGTTGCAATTAAAAAATAAATAAAGTATTCTGAGATGGAATTTAAATAAATTCGTATTGAATAAATTTTAGTTCACACACAAAAATAATGAAATTTCATATTCACAGTAATGCTACCACTAATTTTTTTTAAGTGCTATGGTGCTGTAGGATAAGTAATGGACTATTATTCATCACAAGGTCAGTGGTTCAAACCCACCAGCCCATCCTCGGAAACCCTATACAGGGTCGCTATCAGTCATAACCAATAAAAAAGGCACTTAACAACAACAATATTAAATATTTGAGCAAAATATGGTCATTTGTTCTATATTAAATTTTATCATTTGCCACTAATTACCAAAGTTCACTAATTGTTTCTACATATACAGGACTAACACATAGTTCTATAATGATTTCAAGTTTTAAAAAGAAATTCCAATTTCAATGTACAATTATTAAATACTACCACTATATTCTAATTTCTGTTTATTTTTTAGTGTCTCCCTTTAATTTGTGTGTCAAGTTTACATTTCCATGTCAACAAAAACAGTAACAATAAAAACAAACATTAAATGATCAATCAATCACATGTTAAATTGGTAAATGGTGGGGGTGGGGTAGGAGAACCACTATTTCTTCCCAACCCCCACTAGGGACAATTTAAGGTTGTTTTGTTTAATTAGAAGAATAAGAGGATTTTTACAGATATAAGAATCCATTTGCATTACATTTCTTCTAGCATAGAGGTTACGAGAAAGGCTGCTAACCTCCAGGTCAGCAGTTTCTAAACACCAGCCATTCCTTGAGAAAGATGGCGTTTTCTGCTCCTTTAAACATTTGTAGCCTCAGAAACCTACACAGGGTCACTATGAGTCAGAAGCGATACCACGGCATACCAACACCACCAGTGAGTACAAAGAAATAATATAAATATATTTTTCATAAAAATTGAGACTAGTGAAGTATTCAGTATACCTCTGTCCTTATTTGCCAAACTATACTTCTAACTAAGAAAATAAATGAAAAAGAAGATAGTCAAACTACGAAGCCAGGTATTAAGGGCACATGCAAATAAAATAAGTACACTGGTTATGTTTCATTGAATCAGAAAATGAACTATTCACAGACGGTCCCATGCGCACGCGCACACGCGCGCACACACGCACACACACACACACACACACACACACAAAATTTAAGCTACAAACATCATCCCAGCACATTTTACACTCACAGCACCTGAATACATTACTTCAAATACAAATACCTTACAGTTCATCTAATTTTGACACCTTTACATTTTAAAGCAAAATACACATGAGTCATTATTAATTACTAGCTTTGACTCAGGAATCCTGGTTTGGCACTGCAGGATAAGCAGTAGACCGTAGGATTGATTTGAACAGCTAGGTGGCAGTTCAAACCCAGCAGCCACTCCTGGGAAACCCTACACAGGGTCACTGTGAGTCGGTTATCAATTCAACAGCACTTAACAAGAAGAAGGACTGGCTCCTGGCATGGCGCTGTGGATAAGCACTAGACTGCAAATCACAAGGTTGGTAGTGCAAACCCACCAGGAGTTCCTTGAAAACCATGTACAGGGTCACTATGAGTCGGAATCAAATCAACTACACTTAGAAAAAACAACTACAACAGTATGGTGCTATAGGATAAACACCAGACTGCTAACCACAAGATTGGCAGTTCAAACGCATAGGTGCTCCTTAAAAAACTGTATATGGAGACGCTTTAATGGGAATCTACTGGAGTGACACTGAACACCAAGAATTTTTAACTAAATTTTCATTTACAAGTAAATACTTTTCTCAGAAAGCAGTGAATCCTCTTGTTCTTATTTTGATTATTGGCATTTCAAATCAATCATCCCTCCAAAAGAGGTTGTGCTTTAGTACACTTGTTGGGGAGACTAAAATCTACGCAAGAATTTGTGAGGGCTAGCTTGCCGTGTCAAGTGTGACCTTCAGGTATCTGTTTAAAATTTTGGGGACAATGAGTCTAATTCGATTCCTTGTCCCCTGACATTGGTACAGATTCATCAGGAAGATCCCAATAAGAAACATCGAATTGCGTCCTTTAGCAAAACAACGTAAGAGGCTACATGGTGAAGAGCATAATGTAAGCATCAGACCATCCGGACACCAGGACCTGGGTCTGACTTCTGGTCACAGGACTTCAAGTATTAACACTGAGGAGGAGTTTCATTAGTACACTGAAAATACCACCATGTTCCTAGTATTTCAGAGAACAATTCTAAGAACTAAATGAAGGACACAAATGTTCAAGTAAAATAAAGGTACCATCACTCTGAGAATTTACAGATGGGCCAGGGTGCAAATACAGGAATTTGGATCCTCAGAACAAGACACAGAAATATCTTGAAGAAACACATAGAGATTACTGGATGGAGCAACTACTGGAAAATGAGTGAAAGTACAAAAAAGTTCATTCTCCCAAAAAAGGCAACAAATACTTTGTAAACATTTCTATTATAATACAAAGGATTCACACTACTATATAGTATTTGAGGGTTTTTTCAAATTCATCAGATAACAAATTATTCCAAAAGTCAGTGAGAAAACACAAAATCTGGGACAAGAACTTAAATTGTGAGAGAAAATTAATGGCCAGATTGTTGTTATAACTCATAGTGACCCTGTACAGGGTTTTCTAGGCTGTAAATCTTTACCGAAGCAGAAAGCCTCATCTTTCTCCCATGGAACAGCTGGTAGTTTCGAACTGCTGATCTTAAAGTTCACAGCCCGATTCGTAACCACTATGCTACTAGAGTTCCTTAATGACCAGATGGGTAGGAAGTATTTTCCTTTTCAGAACCTTCCCATTCCAATGTCTAGAAAACACAAAACTCTACATTAAATAAATGTGCTAAGGCATTGTTCCAATATATTTTAATGACAATCCATAGCACTGTAATGAAAATGCTTACAATCCCCTTATGTTTACTAGTTGCATCTATTTAACTTCCTGATTTTTAATATCTTATTTACTTAACAGTGTCAAAAGGTAAAACTCAATCTTGCTGCTAAAAGTTCATAGATTTTTTTTTTTTTTTAAAGAATTGCAATTCAAGTTAGATAATTTACCAAACTCACAATACTTGCTATCATGTTGTTAAATGCTGTTGAGTTGGCTGGTTCCAATACATAGCAACCCTGGTATGGTGCTGCAGGATAAGCACTTGACCACAAGGTCAATTTGAACAGCAAGGTCCCCAGTTCAAACTCACCAGCCACTCCTCCTCGGAAACCCTACACAGGGTTACCATGAGTTGGAACTGACATGATGACACTTAACAATAACAACAGGGTTTACAAGGAGAGGATAGTGGATTTGAACCGCCAACATTGTGGTTAGTAATCCAGTACTTATCATCATACAGCATGGCACCAGGATATTAGATATCAGTGGATCTCAAGCTGGGATTTCCAAAACTTGAAATGAGCAGTAAATTCCAGTCGAAGAAGGGATGACATTTAAATAGGATATAAGGATTAAAAATAAGATAATGCATACATAAAGATATATCCTTTGGGCAGTAGAGGATACGAACAAATAAAAAATAACCACAATACTATCTATGTACGGAATTATTTAATAGAAGGCTATTTTAAGTTTTGCTATTAAAAAAACGTGTTTAATTAAAACGTTACCAACTCCTATCTACTAATTTAACAGTTAAGATTTGTTCTCTACAATAAGAGAACATCCCATTCAATGCAATAACATTTATCATCTGACTTCCACCTCCTCATCAGTTAAGACTTACAACATAGTGTTCCGAAAGCCAAGACAGTGACCCTACTTCTAAAACACTCACCTTACATGTTATGAAAATATTACCTTGCCAACATGATCTTTCCAATTCCCTATCCTGAATGTGAAATTACATCTAATACAATAACAGTTTTGTTTATTAGTTTTGGCGCTTCAAAGTGAACGCATAGAAATTTTTGTTGTTGTTGTTAAATGAACAGGAGACAGAAAACAATAGCTGTGAACATTCAACAAGTATCTTTTGTTATGTAAGTGCTGTTTTAGAGAATACTGCAAAGGTTTCTTATTCTGAGTTTAGACACAGCTCTGAGGAATTTCAGGTGGCATTATTACACACTGCCACCCAAACCTGGACTCTCCTTTGAAAAGGAGAGTGAAGATTTTATTAACACATTCCTCCTGACTATATATTTGTCCTATGCCAATGAAGAACGTAATCACACTGGTTGTGTTATTTCGGGAGAAAGAAAATCCTTAACAAGTAAGTAAGCAGATATGAGTGGGTGATTTTTAAATTCATTAAAGCCAATAACCAAAAAATCTCTCCCCACAATACCCAAAACTTGCTAAAAATTTTCTATTCCTTCAGAAGGTGCAATTAACATTGAGGTAAATCTACATTTAGTTGTCAAATATCCATTTGGCAGTGGAAGGAATGTCATCACTATTAGCCCATGTTCTCTCAGGAGTCAAGAAACAGGGAAGGAAATAAGCTACATTTCTCTTGTTTTCTTAATTTTGTCTTTCAAAATGTGGTCTGTAGTTCTCCTGTTTAAACAGTCTACAAAAAAACAATTTTGGGACGGAAAAATAACCATGAAAACCTCAAGGGAATGGAACAGTTAAGTGGTTTAAGAGTCTGAACTCTGTACTATGCCAGGCTACAACAGTAGCACCCACCTTACTCTGGATCTGAAAACACAGGCAAGTTCACCATAGTTTCACACAAATACAGTACCAGTATTAAGTTTTTGCAATCATACAGTTTTTAAAACTCCCAGTCCCTGAGCTTTTGTTTCCTATGCACGCTATGGGTATTGTGTGTTTGAGCTAATTACGTGGACATGTTACCTGCAAAAAGATGGTGACCTCTCTAGGGCTTATTCCTTATCCCTAAAAGGGAAATATTAATATATCTAATTAAAAGGTTTAAAAAAAAAAATCCACCCCCTGCCAATGAGTCCGTTCCAACTATACAAGATTTTCAAGGCTAAATCTTTACAGGAGCAGAAAGTCTCATCTTTCTCCCATGGAGCAACTGGTGGGTTAGAACTGCCGACCTTATGGTTAACAGTCTAGTGCTTATACAACAGCACCACTGGGAAGGTTCCCCTGGTTTAAAAGGCACCCACTGTAAAAACCCTTGGCAGAGTGCCTGGCCCACAATCAGTGCTCATAAATTTCGCCATTCTTTCCAAAAATTAAACCATGCTAGAAAAAGAACTGATTACACGAATTAACAAAGATTTTAAGACTGTCTTTTCTGAGACAGAAACTAGGATTGATTTGGGGTTAAAACATATGGAATGGTGAGCAAAGTTCAGGGACAAATCTGGGAGACAGGAAGGCTGCCAACAAATTTCAAATAATTAGTTATCTAATGTCATAGAATAATTAAACCTTCTATAAGTCTCAGTGATTATAAACAAGAAAGGTTGGTCTACAATCTATATCAATGGTTTCCAGCCCTGGCTATATACCTGAATTATTTGTAAAGATTGAAAAAAAAGATTCATGTGTAACAACCCCTTATATCAAAACTCCAACTATATTTGCACTGGCTACAATGTCTCATAGGATTTTCTTCAGCTCTATTTTTTAAATCTATAATTCTTAGCAATAGCTATCATTTCTTACATGAAAAAATATGGAAAGTGAATATTCTAAGCATGTTAAGAGCAGCAATCACATCTTATACTTCTTGGTATTTTTTAGGGTAGCAGATATTCAATAAACGATTGGATTCTTCTGGAGTTAATGAAGAAGCACATCTCTTTTTCTGGTCAAACAATGATCTCCCTAGCATGGTTTAAGATTAAACATTTTATTGTTCAGAAATTTTCATCCTTCTTTAGCACATTTTCCCTGAATTAATGACAAGAAAACACCAGTTTTAGAAATCTTGTGTTTTCTTGAGGCTATAACGTTCCAGAGATGAACCTATGAGGTAGTAGTTGTTGTTGTTGTTATATGCCGTGGAGTCGGTTCTGACTCATAGTGACCTTGTACAGGGTTTCTGAGTTTGTAAATCTTTAGAGGAGCAGAAAGCCTCCTCTTTCTCCTGCGTAACAGCTGGTAGTTTCGAATTGCTGACCCCGAGGTTTGCAGCCCGATTCGTAACCACTACACTATGAGGTAGAGATAACATGAAAAAAATGCTCTAAGAGATCCTTAGAGAAGATTTCAGGCCAACTTTTGGAGTCAACCATTTACAAATAATAACCTACCTTAAGTCTTGTTTTATTGTACTCTGCCTTTTGACAATGATATCAAAGTTTCCTATACATACCAAATCAAAAGATATTCCAGAAAGAGTTTGTTATTGGTAAATTACCTGTGAAGTCATGGACAGAAATGAGGAGGAAATCCAAGTCTCTGGAGTAATGTAGGGTGCACTTCTCAAATTACAGCATTACTGAGCATGCAGAAATGAGGGAGTTGAAGTGAGTAATTCCCAAGGTTCCATAGAAGTCCTGGTGGTGCAGTGGATTAAGCATTGCACTGCTGGCGACAAAGTTAACACTCCAAAGAAACCAGTTGACCCACAAGACAAAGATGAGGCTGTCTGTTCCCATAAAGATTTATTCTATAGAACAGTGCCACTCTGT
Source organism: Chrysochloris asiatica (assembly GCF_000296735.1). Lineage (NCBI taxonomy): Eukaryota > Metazoa > Chordata > Mammalia > Afrosoricida > Chrysochloridae > Chrysochloris > Chrysochloris asiatica. The sequence goes on along the minus strand of NW_006408583.1, from coordinate 10,708,455 downwards.
ACTATATCTGATTTGGAACGGATTTGATGGCAGCGAGCTTAAAGTTCCATGTACCTTCAATGTGTTCAACTGTCAGCTTATTTACCAGGATTTTTCTTGGGTTTTTGTTTGTTTGTTTGTTTTTAAGGTTATCTAGAAATGAGTAGGCAATAAATCTTAGACACTAGAATGACCTTCCTTTCATCATTTAATCACTTTGACTCTTAATACAAAAACCGAATAGATTCCCAGTATAATCCAGATATATACTAAGTCACGTAAACTTCCTATGATTCTGAATCATCCAAAATTCTCTTAGGATAGTCCCCTTTTCTTTAAGTCTGTGCATTGTGTTTATAGAAAATCATAACTTATCCTTTCAAATAATAGTAACAAACATGAAAAGACATGTGTAATTAGTGGTATAAGACCATTCACAAACTGTCAAGTCTAAGCACCAGGACAGAAACACAAAAGAGACAGTAAATAAATGCTCCCGTTCCTGTAGCACACAGTCAACGCAGCAGCTAACTGCCAACGTGAGCCTATGCTTCCTAAATTGAGGGCAGCTGCTGCTTTGCACAGTTTTCTCTTTTTCCCTCCTTTTTGAGTGTTTATTTGGTTTGGGGGTGGTTGTTGTTTTTTAACTTTAGACTGCAAAAGTGTAATACATATCTCCACTACTATCAATAATGAGCTCTGGTAGCACAGTGGTTATGAATCGGGCTGCTAACCTCAGGGTCAACAGTTCGAAACTACCAGCCGTTCCGCGGGAGAAAGATGCGGTTTTCTGCTCCCATAAAGATTTACAGCCTAGGAAACCCTGTACGGGGTTGCTATGAGTTGGAACCGACTCCACAACACACAACCACCACCACTACTATCAACGCTTTACAAAGAAAGAAATTTAATGCTGTAAACCTAACTTGGGATGAAGCTGCTGAGCTCAGCTATTGAATACATGTCATGAAACACTCCTGCCATGATATTCTCTTGAGCAGACTCTATACAGATACCTGAACATTTTGAGCTCCTATGGATGCCTCACAGGTTTTTCTTAAAACGTAATAATACGTTCTCTGAACCTAGGCTTAGATGAGAGGGAGATAGAACTTGGAAGAGCAACGGGCAGTCAGGTTTCTTCCAGCTCTGCACCGCTGGACACCGCTGGTGTCGTTAATTCTTCAGTCTGAGAATGGGCAAGACAGTGCTTACAAGGCTTCCTAATATTTAGCACATGCACTGAGGTTAGGAACTAAACAGCTTAGGGTTTACTAGGTTACATTTCTAAAATAGTCAGCTGCTTAGCAAATTCATTAAAATACTTAACACTGCGTACATCTCCATGACTTTTATTGCTCCTGTTAAGTGCTCTTGAATCGGTTCGGACTCAGAGTGACCCCGTAGAGGGCTTCAGAGGAGCGACTGGTGACTTGGAAGCACCAACACTGCAGTCCACACCAACCCTGAGGTCAAGTGCTCATCCTATGGTGCCAAACCAGGACTCCCATGGCTATCAGTGGGCCAGAAAAAAACATTTGTGAGACAAAAAGTGGGCCGTCACATCTGGAATGCTTGTCCCATCACTTATTAGCTGCATTAAATAACTATGGGTAAGTGGTTTAAGGCTTACCTATCAAGTGAGAATAATACCAGTACTTAAATAAATAGGGAGGTACAAAGATTATGTATGAGATAATATACATAAAGTCTTACCCAATTGTCTGTAACGGTTAAGTAGCTAGATGAAGAGTAACTATTATTAACCTAATCATCCAGAACTTTTCCCCCCCGAAGGCATCTGGACCAGTAGGGCTATAGGCAACTCAAACACTGAATCATTTTGGGGCTTCTGCATTCCATATAAACTAAAATAGGAAAATATTGAGTGTAGAACATCCATACAAATTTCACTTTGATGAGCTTCCAAAAGACAAGTGTCCTTTTAGGCCACCCTAAGGAGTTCTGAAAAGATCATTCAGATTGTTTAAGACCCCAACGTATACGGAGAAACATCTCTGCCTTCCATAAGTAAAACAGTTTTCCAAAGTAGATGAGGATTCCTAGACTTTTAACAAACTTGAGAACTGAATGAAGTTCCCAAGCCCTGCCTCTATTGCCTCTGAACCACTGCACTGCACAGGGGTGGTTACTACTGCCTCTAAAGGTTGCGGAGGTAGAACAAGCACAGCCAGAAATCAACTAAGGAATTCTAGAGCACCCGTGATCCCTGCTGGTGCAGTGGGTTAAGCATTGGGCTGCTATCCAAAAGGTTATTTGTTTAAACCCAACAATCACTCAGCAGGACAATGGTGAGGTGATGGTGATTATGTGCCATGGAGTCGGTTCTGACTCATAGCGACCCTGTACAGGGTTTCCGAGGCTATAAATCTTTACAGGAGCAGAAAGCTTCATCTTTCTCTCGTGGAACTGCTGGTAGTTTCAAACTGCTGACCTTGAGGCAGCAGACACCCATAAATATTTATAGCCTCAGAATTCTATGGAGCAGTTCTACTGTGATCTATGTGGCTGCTATGAGTCCGAATCAGCTCGATAGCAGTGGTTTTTGTATCATGTAGTGAAGAAACAGAGAAGCCCCTTCAGAAACAGAGAGACAGCAGCGTGCAATTACTTCTAAAGCTAAAAAGTAGCTGCCATTCAAGAAGGCTTCCATATTATAAACCCAACTTTGAAAATATATATATCCACATAATATTATTAACAGAAGTGGTTTACAATGGGGCAATATTCAGCAACAAAAAGAGACTAGGATACACAAAAGCATCTGGATAAATCTCCAATAGATCTTTGTTGAATTTTTAAAAGCCAGGCACAACAGAGTACACAGTCTAGCTATATGACTCCATTTATGTTATGTTCTAAAACAGGCAACACTATGGTAATAGAAAGTCAGTAAACAACACTGTTGTTTGGTGCCATTTAGTTGGTTCCGACCCATAGCAACCCTCTATAGGGTTTCCAAGGAGCAGCTGGTCAGCTTGAACTGCTGACCTTGCAGCTGAAACTGACTTTGCAGTTCAGAGTATTAACAAACAGCACTAGATGAAAAATTCTGGGTATTTTGATTGGGCGATAGTTAACACAGATGAATGTATTTGTCAAAACCCATAAAAGTTCATACTTAAAATATGATCATCTTAATGCAAATTAAACCAAGTTAAAATGGGGGGGGGGCGAGGATGGGGGGTACAGGTTATCACCAACCAGACAAGTATTACATTAGGGGAAGAGAAATGTAATATATAATATGATCAAAGCCGAGAAAGGTACTAGAAGGAACACAAAAGTTTAAGGCACAACGGGTAGGAACTACTATATACAATCCTATATATATATATATAAAGAGTAATAATAATAATGTAAGAGTAGATACATTAACACTCAGGCTAAACAGGGATCAGAAGGCAATAGGACTGTATCCTCAATAATATACAGGTTTGACAGAGAATATTTCTAAATATGTATTTATATGTGTCACAAATTTATATTGTTGTTAAGTGTCATCGAGTTAATTCCAACCCATAGCAACCCTGTATAGGGTTTCCCGGGAGCATCCACTGCGCTTGAGCCATGCAGATCAAACCGACTTTGCAGTCCAGTGCATTAACACACAGTGCCACACCAGGAATCCATAAATGTATATAGTAGAATGAATATAGTACAACAAATAGGAAGCAAAGTTATGAAAACTTCTTAGCTCTAACCAAACACTTTCAGGGGATAAGGTGTTAAGGATGGAGGTTAGTAGAAGGTTTGTACACACTCTCTGGGACATTCAGGTCAACTGGCATAACACAGTCAATAAAGGCAATGTCTAACACTCTACTTTGGTGAATAGTGACTACCGTCTTCAAAGCATAAAGTCAGGGGCAGTTATTGGTCTCTTCCTGTCTACTACAAAGAAGAATGAAGAAAACCAAAGACTCACAGATACAATTAGTCAAAAGGACTCCCAGACCACACAAACTTCAGCATCCATGACCCTGATACCTGGACAGTAGTATCTGACTACCTACCACTGTCAGATCCAAAAGGAATCACAATAGAAGGTCCTAGGTAAAGTGGGAGAAAAATGTGGAACAAAGGTCAAAATCTGACATAATAAACCAGGGGGACCACCGAGACTAGGGCCTTAGACACTTTTCAGGCCTAGAACTGAACTCACCCGAAGGCTTAACTTTCATCCAAACAAATCATAGACCTACAAGGTGAATAACAACACCAGGGAGGTAGGTATGCACTCATTAGAACAAACATACCAGATCAAAATGACAAGCATTTTCCCAGATATAAAGCTCAAAAACCACAAGGGACAGGAAAGGATGAAGGGAAATGGTAAACACAAGAAGTTGAGAAGAGTACTAGTACACTGTGGGGATTACAATCAATGCCACAAAACAAAACAAGGATAAATCGTTGAAAACCCAATTTGTTCTATAAACTCTCACACAAATTTGACTCATAGAGACCCACAATAGGGTTTCTGGGCTGTAAATCTTTATAGGAACAGAAAACCTAATCTTGCTCCCTCGGAACAGCTGGTGGGCTCAAACCACCAACCTTCAAGGCTAACAGCCTAGTGCTCATCTTATGATGCCACCTTGCTCCCTACATGTAGGTATGTATGTACATGCATCATAGTTGCATGTTGTTGCTGATATACGTGCTGCTGATTGTGTTCCAACTCATAGTATAATGCTAATTGGAGTGGTTGGTAGGTTTGAACCACTGACCTTGTAGTTAGCAGTCCTAGGAGTTACCAAAAATCACAGGTGACCATAAAAAAATATTGGAGATACTGCACAATTTAGGAATACAGAGAGGGTCCCCCTGGAATGCTAAACATAGCTGAGTCCCAGGCACAAGTAACATATTGAAGCACCAGAGACAATTCTTATTTGTCTGTTTCAACAGACCATGCCCACCCATGAGAAGGCATGAGTGGGCAAGTAACCAGTATTGCATATCGAGGTGGGAAGAAGCAATCTGGAGGGGGGGGGGTGGTGGCAGTTAATTTTATTTAAATACAAACTGGTAGTAGACTACATTTCCCATGGATACTCATATTTCTCAAGGAAACATCTACATATGGTTGTGTTTTCCTGATGTCTATCAGCCCTTCTTTGTTGCAGACTTGAACATAGTACATGTTCCAATTAACTCCACTCTTTGTTGCAACTTGCTAAGTAGGGTAGCCCTTGCCAAAAAAGGGTAGGTGGTGGGTTACATAACAAGAATTGGGGTGGGATCTGCTGCCAAGACTACACAGAGACTTGGAGTCATGTGTGTGGTATGGGTTGGGGCTGGCAGTAGGTAGGAAGAAAAGGGAGACCACAGAAAGAATAACATCCTTAGAGAAAGACTGTCAGAGAGAGACCTGCACAGTTGTGGGGCTAAGAGAAGGATGGTCAAAGGAGAGCTGAATTAGGAGTAATGAAGGATCATTATATAGGGTTTAAATCGGGTTGTTGTATGAAACAGAAATCTTTCCATTGGATCAATGCTTCTGGAAAATTCTATAATGGCAATGATTTTACGAAGAGGCTTGATTTTAATCATGGAATCTTTGGTACTAAGAGAGAAGGCATCAAGTTAAAGGATAAATTGACAGACAACAGTTTATTCAAGCACCGCTTAAGAGCATCATTGTAATAACTAAAATGCTACTCACTACACGATGCAAATTTTAAATCTCACCTTTCTAGGAAGGCTTAAATGTACCCTAGACTTTTAGGCCAATATTCTATTTAAACTCTCTTAAGGGTTTTCTGGGGTCCTGGAGTGGCACTGTGGGCTAATGCAGCAGACTGCAAAGTCGTTTGAACTGCAAGGTCAGTGGGGTTCAAGCTCATCAGTTGCTCCTTAGAAACCCTATACAGGGTCGCTATGGGTTGGAATCAACTCGATGGAACTTAACAAACTAACAACAACAAAGGTCAATTACTGGTGTGGCTGGCGCTGCGGGTTATGCACTGGGCTGCAAGATCACTTTGAACCGCAAAGTCAGCAGTTCAAGCTCATCAGCCACTCCTTGGAAACACTATACAGGGTCACTATGAGTCAGAACTGACTCCATGGCACTTAACTACAACAACAATTACAAGGGTCAGCTGGTTCCCTTCAAAGAACAAAGACCATTTTCTCAACCCCAGTCATCTAGCTCTCAATTTAGGCAAGAGTGTATTAGTAGAAATCAATTGCCACCACTAGAAATGGTTGTGTGACATAAAATACAGACATATTAAAAACATTCACGTTAAAGTATCTCAAGGACTGATACTTTTAAAGCCAGAAGGAATCAACTGCACACCCAAAGTATTTTCTAAAAAAGGAGAAATGGTTCTTTAAGATTCTCAGCAATATGTGCCAGAAAACACAGAAGACACAAACAGTGTTACCTATGGAAGAGATCAAAGCTCTATTCTTAATGCAAAGGCTTCCTAGGTAAAAACAGATGCAACATCAGTGACAATAACTTCACCACTGCAATTACTGTCTTAATTAGTACTGCCAGACACTTGCCTTTTTAAACAGAAACGATCTGGTTCAGAGACTTTCTGGATTTCTATTTGAAACATTAGAATAATCCTGGGATATCCAACTATGAGACAGGAGGTAGCAAGAGTTTCCCAAAGAAGGTAAAATGAGGACTCTATGGTATAAAGAGCTCACCAGGCTTTCAGCACGGATGAGCACATATACAGGTTTCATTCACCAAAATCAAATTGATGCATTTAATATTGGAAAGCAGATTAAAAACATGAGTTGAAACACAGAAGTCCTTTGGACTCCTAAAAGACTAAGGGATGTCACAAAATAAACATTATCCACTGGGCTGAAGGAACATAATGAGGACACAACCTCTCATGGCATGCTTAATAGCAGAATTCTGCTAAGAAGGGGTGGCTAATGAGGTTCCATCAAATAAGTTATGTGAATTATGTCATTAGCTAACCACAAAATATGACATTGGTTAAGGGAAACATCTGACAAGCAGTTTTTCTTCTCTTGACCAATTCCACATTAGGCAATCTTGCAAATGACATAATTAACAATGGATCTCCATTTACAATTCACCAGAAATCAATTTCAAGCAGAACTGTGTGTATCGTCTGAAGGTAACCAGGCACATGAGGACAGGTAACAAGTATGAAGATTAAAAAAAAGTAGCCTCAGTCATCACTCTGAGTTAAAACCAAGCATACCTTTATGTGCTAAAGAGGTATAGCTACTTAAGACTCTTAGACCATGCAATGAAAAATGATTACGTTAAAGTGTATTTTTCAGATGTGAGTGTGTGTTCATACAGAGAAACCTATCCCATATTTTGCACACTAATGGGATATATTAAATTATCTCCTCAATGAACAATCTGCTTGTGCTTCCACTGGATGAGAGAATGAATTGAACAAAGACACTTCAGAACTGACCACAGCAAATCAGCGCCTGGGTCTCAGTCACCAGGAAAGCAACATGTCCTATACCCCAGCCAATGTGTTGAGAGGAGAGGACTCAGCCACTGAGCAGTTCTCTAAGAGCCATTAGCTTCAACAAGCCTTTCCCAGAGTCCCTGGGAAGAAAAAAAAAAAAAGACCTAGAAGACTGCTTTATCAGTCCCTCATAAATCAAAGGGGAGAATCGAGTTCTTCAGTGACACGTCTTTCTTTCCAAAACACAGATGCTTTTTGAGGAAAATTAAAAATCAGAAATGCACACGGATTTATGAGTGAGTGAGAGAGTAAGAGTGAGGGGAGGGGCAGGTGGCAAGAGCACACTCATCCTACCCTTGAATTTTCAACAATCAATGACTATATATACTTGTAAAACTACTTCTCTAGGTCCCACAACTAATTATTGCACTTAAACAATCTCAATTATTTCATGTTCAGCTGGTGAAATATATAAGAAGGTATTTGATTTATTTCTGATGTTTAAATTAAGAATTTGCACACACACACACAAAACCACAATCATATATTTTTTAAAAGAATAAATCATTGTCACAAACTTCATTCATTGGTATGTAATGCTATAGAATCAAAATGTCACCTCAAGCCTTGGCTCAATCTGCAGTAAAATACCAACACTGTGTCCCAGAAGCAAACTTCTTCTGGGTTTTGTGAATAGAACTAAATGTCTATAACAACATCTACAGGGACACAGAGATCTCTCTGTATATACTCAGTAAAGCGCTTCCAAATAAAGAAAGTCACATTTCTGAAATGGAGAAGCCACAGACGAAGTGGTTCAATTCATCTGCTTCAGTTTAGACCTGCGATCCACATGTAAGCCCAGATGTAGAATGCAAGGAGGTAAGAAGCAGAGAAAAGGTGAAGATGCAGATGATCGCACAGTTGGTATCACAAGTTCTGGGCTCTGAATGCAGATTAAAGGTGCAATGCCATTCATAGGCAGAGGAACTCTTTAAAATTCAAAACAATATTGACTCTCAGCACATACATTTTAAAATGGAATTTTACTTGTCAACCATTTTTAATAAGGAACAGAGGGCATAAAGGAACCATTCCATTTAAATTATTTAACAACGACCACCGAAAAAGACACACAAAAATTGGAGATGCCTTGCATCTGAGTGTAGGTGGAGCTGGACTCCACAGGTTTGGCCGTCACTGGTGTGTCTTATGGCTTGGTGGTAAAATATTCTGTTTTTACCAATTCTGTAAAGACTAATTAAAGCCTTTTCAGTTCTTCATTCCTCCCTTGTTCACTCAAGGTACTTCCACTTCATGGCGGGAGTATAAATAACAAAGTCTGTCAAACTGCTTTGCCTGGCTGCTTTCTCGACAGCAGGGAAGACTGGTATGGGTGGGAGGGGGGAGGGCTTTTTGTTGTTGTTTCTTTGTTGTTTTTGTTTTTTACAATAGACTAATTACTCACCTATTTATATTTATAAACAATAAACCAAACAAAACTTGCCTTCTAAAAATGTCTAATAATTTCAACTGGGCATATGTCAATGGTAGTATTATGTAGCATGGTGTAATTAATTCCACATAGAAAAGGGTAATTTTATCTAGAACCTTCCAACTTCAAATTGCATTTTTGCTTCAAGGAAGCAAATAACAATTTCCAAAATCCAGACTTTAGCAGTCCTACTAGTCCACTATCTGCCTGCTAGGACCTTGTATTAAGTTCTCTAAATGTTCACATCTACTACATAACAATTACAACAACATTGCTCACTTTTAAAAAGGTGTTTACCTTGTTCTTCTGTCTGTTCAAGTAACATTTTTAAAAGCGGCATCTTCATATGCGTTAGTTTCCTTACCAAAAACAGTTAGATAATAACCATTTGCTCTCAGTTGCAACCTACTCATCCTTGGTGATATAATAAGGATTGATTCAATATTAAAATTAAAGTATTATAAGCTGTGCAAAAGAGAAGGATTTAACAACACAGAAACAACGATCATTTTAAGCTTTACTTTTCAACAGCAACTCTCAAGTTATGGTAACCAATATATACCTATACTTCTTCCAAGGTGTCAAGAGTAGATGCTAGATCTTAGACATTTTTAAACAATCATTTGTTGACCCATATTTGCTGAAGACTTCAAAGAATTAATCAAAGAAAGTAAATTAAAACCCTGAAAAGCCCACTGGCTGTATATTTCAAGTTATAAGTAAAATCAGACCCACTTTATTTATCACTTTATAACTGTGACAGATTCTAAATGCAGCTTGACTTTACTATTGTTTCTATTGATTCATAGTACAAAGATTTTGTCACTGAACTGAGGGAAACATTACAAGATTTGGGTTTCTTACCCTCTATTAGTCACTTGTCCTAGAAGCTAAAACAGAACTCCTAGCTCTCGGACTGATCATGCTGGGAGCTCATTAGGCTGTTCCTCACGTTAAATTACTGAAAAGGGTGATGTATTTATAATACAGCTTGCGATGCTATAAAATGGCTCATCAATCTGTTTTATTCATGGAAAGTCCACATAAGGCCACTAGTCTGTTACTGGCAATAAACCTTGGGTACGTCTTCAAAAGACCTGCATATTAGATAGTGATTTATGTCTCTGTCCAAGAAATCAAACATGATAGTAACAAGGCAAGGGATAACTCAACTGACACTTTCAAAAGCAATATAATTTCAAAAGTAAATCAAGTGGGGATAGCATATAGAGAGGACAGGGAAAAACAGACGATTAGCATGTGTATATTAAAAGAAAAGTAAGGCGTTAGAAAATACCAACCCTGAGAGTTCAAACCTTAAACCATTCCTAATCTGTTCTCTACACTATTTCCTTACATGATATTTCTTACATGGCATAAACATTTCCCACTTTATAAGTTAAATGTATCCTTTCACAAGGATATTGGTATGCCCTAAATAATTAACTTTTTATATACCCAAAGGCAAAGTTCCTGGGCTGTTCCTGTCCTTAAAATTTAAGGCTGTTTTGGATGAGAAATAAAAGCCCAAAGGAGAGAATGAGGAATATTTAGCGTCAGCATGAGAAATACTTAGCTGGTTCTTATTATTTTCAGAGAATACTACTTTTATTAGGAACTTTATACCTATTAAGAAGCAGGAAACTTCTATTCTATATTCAGATACTGTATAATACATAGATTATCTGTATACACTACATTATACAGAGATCTTTTACCTTAAAAGCAAGTGAAAAACTGACCATAAAACAAGTAACACTTGCTTTAATTTATGGATTTTAGGTTGCCAAAGATTCACTTAACAGAATGAATGTGAAAATGCAGATTTAGAAATCAGTTTTTCCTACAAGTGAGTAAAGAGATGAAAAGGCCTTATATGTACTTGCTTTTAATTTTAACCTTCAAGGGTCCACCAATTCTTTGAAATTTTCATTTTCATATAAGATTAAGATATGTTTCCCATCACATACACTGAACCTGCAACAGTTTCATTGGTAAGAGAGAGTTCTTATTTTTAAAAGGGAGTGTCTTATTAAATCCTAAGAGCACGTGAAGGTCCCACTTTTCTTCCTCATCATTATGTCTCATATTCCCATCCAGACAAAACTGGAAAGCTACTGGAGTTTTCCTCATGGACCTCAAATCTAACAGGCAGGGGTCATGCATGCAGCGACATTCCCAAAAGTGAAAGGGAGAAAGAAAAATACCAGTCCTGTTACTGTTAGGTAAAATAAAACACTGCGCTTCAGCAAGGAGTGACCCAAAACACCTTGATGCTTGGCTCCAGGCAAGCACCCCTGCAGCATTGAAGTCCCCAGCTCACTAAACCAACGGAGGGTTGTGGGGCTTTGTGAAGGGCACAGCAAGTCTCACTGCTCAAGCTCAGCTTTACTAGGTCTTCCATTTTTAAGCTCCGGACTGAAACATCAGGGGCTGGGCATCTGTGATTTAATGTAGCCAAAACAAGTAAGAGTTCTAAATGATAAATTCTATTTACTACTAAAAATTACCTTCTTCACCAAACAAAGTGTTGTGGCTGATAAATGCTGTCCTTACAAAATAAATGCTGCAAAATGTTTTAAGAGTATTACGGAGCTTAACACTAGGAAAAAATAAACAAACAAAAGCAAACTGTGGATTCATATACACAGTACATATACGCAATTTTATTTTTAAAGAACTTTAAAAAAAATAACCCCAAATAGATTCAATGTAAGAGCCGATTTATTTTTCCCATCTCACCTGTCACCATGGTTTTTAAACAGAAAAAGAAGATAAGAGAATTCATTTATTTGAAGAAAAGTCAAAACACACCTAAGTGCCCACCCACAGGATTTTCTCCTTTGATATATACGAACAGAAAATCAACTATCTTCTCTTGCTTCCCCAAACAAAACATACATCTACACACCCCACCCTTAAGAATTCCTTCAGGTTATGTAGCGACATAGAAAAGATAAGAAGTTTCTTTTTGTGCGTTTTAAGACAACCACGAACAACACACACTCCAAGAACCCTGCCTCCTCGGATCCTGCTCAGTCACAAGGAGCACTCTGGGGGCCAGGAGGAAGGAAGGAGTTTTTATGAACTAGGGCCCTGTGCAGCAGGCACAGTTTGTCTCCTTTCTCTCGGTGTCTGTGAGGCAGACGTTGGCATATCTTGCCTGGACTTTCCCTGTGGGGTCATCTGGTCGGCAGGGTGGGGAATAGTTGTCTGCACCATAGCAAGGTCAGCCTGCTCGGGCTGACAATCTCTGTCTCCGTACAAAGAAAAGAATCAATACTTTTGGACTACGGCTGTGCCCTCAGTGTAAAACAACAAACATGCAGCGTCTGACATGTTTCTAGGTGATTTGTGGCAGAACCTCTTGTCTGATCTGTATCCAGGAGCTGCTGTGTTACTGCTCTTTGCTTTCCACTTCCCCTACCCCTTCTGCGGCCCCCTCCCGCCTGCCCCAGCTCTGTGATGTCTAATACTTTACTCAGGTACAGAGACAGGCATTCTACCCTACAGCTACTTGTCACTCAATAAATCACACCTAGGATCGTAGCCTGCACACCATCTAACAAAGGATCAGAGGGACAAAGTGCAGGCAAGATGCTGTAATTATAACAAAAATAAAACATTCAGAGAGAGCAGGCAAACAAACAGGCACTGAAGAATAGATAAAATGTCACTGTAGCTTTTCTCTTCCTTCTTTTTTGTTTGGTTTACTCTTTTCATGCACCCCCTTCTTCCTCAGCGTCCCTTCCTCTCCCCACCCATTTGATTTGATGGTTCTTGTTTCCTTTGGTCCCACCAGGGTAAAAGGCATAATAAGCCTTGTTCAAGTGTCCAGGAGATCAAATAATGCTCGTCTCAGATGTTAAAAATATATGGGAGCAACTTTAAACGAAAAGAGAAGCACTTGTCCTCAATTAGTGTTGAATATCTTCCCCTCTGTAGGCTTATCTGACATATTCATGCATACAGATCACCAATTCCTCCTGCAACAGGACAAAATGTAGAAACAGGACCGAGAGACAGCTATTAACTATGACTTGAACTTAATTATTTGACCAGTCATGAAACACTTTAACTCATACAAAAACGTGCTTATTTTGTCTTGGATTCCATAATGTGTGTAGAAACATCTCTTCAATAAAATGTTAACATATATTATATGTTGCTCAATTTGCTTTGGAACACTTTCATACCAGATCTGTCCTTTCCCACCCACCCCCACCCATAAATTGCTTTCCAGAGCCTGAGCCATCAGCCAAGTCAGATAAGAAGGTTTTGGACAGTTTCTTCTGTTCTAAATATTTTAAATGCAGCAGTTTGAGATATCCCAGCAATTTCAGTCACATCTGACACCTCTGAATGCAGGAAAAGTGATGTTCCATCATGGAGGTCTCACACAAGTCTCGACTGTAACTGTTGCTGATGAAAATAAGAGTGAATCAGAATAGCGTTACAGTTCCTTCCTAGTCAATCAATGCCTGACAGTTCCAAGTCCTTCAGCCATGTACTTCAGCAATGATGGATCAATAACTGGGGTTTAACAACAGGGAGCCACCCATCATTATACGAATGATTAAAAGGGGTCTCTCTCCCATACACCTCTGCAGAAGATCAGAATACTTGCCACTTCATACTACAGAAATCCACTAAAAGGAGGAGAAAATGCGGAGAGGCAGCGCCATTAAGATATATTAGACAGGAAATAATAGATGCATTGTTGTCATGCTGATTTTCAGACTTAGTTGTCCTAGACCATAATGAAGATGAATAAAAGCAAAAACAAAAAAATACAGTGGAGAGGGGGAATCTGCTTAGTGCTAACCACTGCAGACCCCAATCTTATTAGTATTCCTCAGAAAGTCACATAAAAGTGTATTGCTTACCCACCACACACCATAGGCCCATGTGTATGGAGTGGCAAGCTCTGCCCACTATCTGAAAAACCCTTGCTTTAGTGATTTACTTCTATCTTGCAATATGAAAATGACACCTTGAAAGTCTAAAAACAAGTAAAAGAGGTACAACTGTTTCATCCAAAGTCCCTGGCACAAAATAAATGCTCAAGAATTTTCAACAAACTTAATTAAATGAATGAATTACCCTTACCAGAAAAAAGAAAATAAAGACAATCCCAGTCTTTCTCTAAAAGAACTCTACTGAAAGATATTACACAACTTCCTTCATAGACCCATTACATGTCATTACCTTGAGTTCACTTATTACAAGGCAAAGAGCCATAAATTATCAAATTAAACCTGAAATATCAAAATGTATCCTTTGAAGAATAACAAAACACTCCACACTGCTACCTGTCCTTTCTCACTGGTCTGGGAAAAGTCATGAGGGGGCCTAGCATAGAGTCAACAATAAATGTTCAAAAGCTGACCAAGGGCCGGGCCAGTCTCAGTATGGACCTAGATGCTGAGGACGCCCTAGCCAGGACCTCTAACAGTAATGAAGAAAACATAATAACCCTACCATAAGTAGCTCAAGGTACATTTATAGGGACTTAGTTACCATCCAATACACCTCATGCCCAGCCCAGAGCTAGGCTCAGCACTTAATTGAGCAGAGGCTGGGTGATCTCGTTCCCAACCTGAGCCAACGGCAGCCCTCTGAGATCACAGACTGATTCACAACAGAGCACGTGGTGACATCAAATAGCAATCCATTCCATTGTGTATGGGGGATCATTTTCCTGGTTCTGCCTGGGATTGGACACTAGGCAGCCGATAATGCCATTTACAGAATAGCAGAGGCTGGCTTGAGGAGAAATGTAAATGGTAGAGGTTAGCCTGTGACTTGTTGAGTTTGTGAAAGATCCACAGTGGTGCCGTGCATTAAGTACTCATCTGCTCATCAAAATGCTGCTGGTCTGAACCTACTAGAAGCGTCACGAGAGTAAGATGTGGCCGTCTATTTCCTTACAGACTTGTTGTTCTTAAGTCAGTTCAGACTCAGAGCAACCCTGTCCAGGGGTCCTCGGGAGCAGCTAGTGGGTTTAAGCCATCGACCTTGTGGTTCAAACCGACCCTGTGGGCCAGTGCATTACAAACGTGGAAATTCGAGTGGACACTTCTACCCTGTCATAAAAAGGGTTGCTAGGGAGCAAAATTGACTTATTGAATTATGAAGTGAGACATTCAAAAGAACCTAACTTACAAATAAGGAGGACTATGAAAAAGGTCAGAGAAAACCTGGTGGTACAGTGGTGGAAGTGTTGGCTGACTAATCAGAGGTTCAAACCCAACATCAGTATGGTGTAAGAAAGATGTGACGTTTGATTTTACTGCCTTGGGGCAGTCCTATTCTGTGTTACAGAATTGCTGTGAGTTGGAACCAATATTATGACAAGTGTAGGTTTACAAAAAAGTCAGGGTAGGAGAAGTGGTTTAGTAGCTAATAATAAATCTGCAGGAATTTAAAATAATGGGAATGAATGCAATTATCTAGAAGAAGTGTGTACAAGAACACCCAGTATAGAATATTCAAGAAAGTTAATTACACAAAAAGATGAACTAGAAACCAAGAAGTCAGAAAAGGAAGGAAAGAATCAGAAGAATGAAAAGTCAGAAAACCCAAAAATTTTACGGAGGAGCAAGAGCAGTGTGAAAGGTCACAGAGAAGTTCATTTAAAACAAAAGCAGAAATGCTTTATAAAACGTGTTAGGATAGAAGTCAGCTCTCCGCAGTGGTTGTGAAACAGAAAAGAAGCTAGCTAGACTTTGATGGCAAATGCAGAAGCAGAGCGCAGAGCAAACAGGAGCGATCCAAGCTCGGCTTCCAAGAGGAGAAGCTGTGAATGATGGGGAGAGAAAGAGGTGGCGAGGTAGCAAGATGACATGACCTGGTCATTTTAACAGGCTGAGCTGAACAAAAAATAGACTTTTCTTTGTAACAACAAATAACTAGAAACAAACTATAAAACAGCTTTATCTATTAATGGAATGGTCTCCTGGTAGGATCAGCACTGGACTGGGAACCACAAGGTCAGCAGCACACACCCACCAGCTGCTCCTCAGAAACCCTACACAGGGTTACTGTGAATCAGAAGCGACAGGGTTACTGTGAATCAGAAGCGACAGGGTTACTGTGAATCAGAAGCGACTCAAAGGCACTTAACAACAACAATTAATGAAATAATGTGGAGACTTTAAAAATGATAAAAGAATTTCACAATGCTATATATATATATATGTTATATTACAAAGAAACACATATATACATCACCCGTTGCCATGGTTTCAAATTCCAATTCATGTTGCTGTTGTTGTTAAGAGCCATTGAGTTAGCTCCACTCATAGTTACACTGTATAGGTTTCCAAGGAGGGGCTGGTATGTTTGAATCACCAACTGTGTGGTTACCAGCCCAGTGCTTATCCCACTGCACCACACTAGTGACCCTATTGAACAGAGAAAAACTCTTCCATAGCATTTCTGAGGCTGTAATCTATACACAACTCAAGTGCCACAACTTTCTTTGGTAGAATGGCTGCAGACAAACAGTTTAAGCTTGGTGCCAGAAAAGCTCCTTTTTAAACTGTGTGTGTCCATATGTGTATGTGTGTGTATGTATGATGTATGTAAATGTTGTCATTCTTTAGAGCTGGCTCATCTTGATCCTGTATTTGCAAAGGAAAAGAAAAGGCCATGTACATATATACACATATGCACACATATATATGTTGTTGTTATTGTTGTTGTTAAGTGCCATACAGTTGATTCCAACCCATAGGGTTTCCAAGGAGCTGCTGATGAGTTTAAAATGCTGACCTTGCAGTCCAGCGCATTATCCTGCAGCACCACACCAGACTATATATGTGAATATATATGTAAATATACATAGGACTCCTAGTGTGATGCTATAGCATAAGCAATGGACTGCTAACCACAAGGTCATCAGTTCTAGCCCACCAGTCCTTCCTTTGAAATGCTTTGAAACAGGGTCACTACGAATCAGAATCTAATCAAAGGCAATTAACAAAAGACAACAAACAAAATGTATATACTAGGGTTCTAGTGTAGAGCTACAGGACAAGTACTGAACAACTAACCCCAAGGTCAATAGTTCAAACACACCAGCTGCTTCTTGGACCCCCTTATATAGGTTCGTCATGAGTCAAAACTGATTCATACAACAACAGGAAGAAGGTGGCTTTGTAGGGCAAGCTCTGCACTGCAAATCACAAGGTCAATGAATTGAGCCTACCATCATCAGCTCAGCAGGCAAAGGAGGAGATTTTGTGCTCCTGCAAAGATTTACAGCCATGAAAACCCCACATAGCCTCAGAAATCCACAGCACCATACCAGGACTCCAACCACAACAATGTACGTGGACATATGGTGTGGCGCTGTAGGGTAAGCACTGGATTGCTAACCATAAGGTTGGTGGTTCAAGCCAACCAGCCGTTCCTTGGAAATCTTACACAGGGTCGTCGCTCTTACTCAGAACCAACTTGACAGCACTTAACAACAGTGTAGAGCTCTGCTAGCGTAGTGGTTACAAATCGGGCTGCTGATCTCACGGTCAGCAGTTTGAAACAACCAGCTGTTCCACAGGAGAAAGATGAGACTTTCTGCTCCCGTAAAGATTTACAGCCTCGGGAACTCTGTACAGGGTCACTATGAGTTGGAACCGACTCCACGGCACATGACAACAACAACAACAGTATATGATATATATATATATATATGTGTGTGATCAAATGCATACATATACACATGTTTTTAAATGTGCATATAATACTGTAAAAGGAATCTAAGTAGGAAAGCAAGAGGCACAAGAACAGACCAGGATCCGTGGGACAAGAGGGGAGATGGTATTCTCAGCATTTATAATTAAAGGGTGAATATACATCTGTAAGGGACTTGAGCCTCTCTGAATTACAGTACCAACAGTTTTGGAATGTAGAAGTTCTCCAAACCAGGAATATTTGTAGAATTTCAGTTAACTGCCTAACTAGAATTAACAACAACAACAAAAATTTAAATATGTGAGCTATTAACCTTTTTTTGAATAATATCAAAAAGAATGGAAAGAAGGAACCCGGTCTTAAAAGTTAGAGTAGTATGAGGAGGAGGAAAGAGAAAAGAAAACTCTAAATAGTCTGGCATGTTTTAGTTATTTTTCCAAAATATCACTGTGAAACTGTGAAACAAGACCACCTCAGTTTACACTGCCTGAAACTAGAACACACATGTGCTTGGCTAACTGCTTGTGTTTACTGTGAATAGCTCCCATATTGTTCAGCATATCACCTTCGGGATGCCTTCACTGGATTTTTTTTTTTTTTTCCCCCTCTTCGAATGGCCAAAGCCACAATTAGAGGGAACAGTTCCAATGTCAAATTCTTCGCAATTCCCTTATCCTTCCAAATTCTGGGAAAGATCATAGGTCTTTTAAGTATGTGCCCAACCCTTTTCCTCCCCAGTATCAATAAACAACTTGGTCTGTCTCCTTGGGAAAGGCTGCATTTTGCCACAGAGCTTCCTCACTACAGAGTCCTGAACACACATTTCAGCGATCATACATCCAGTGCCCGTGCCCACATACAGTGGGTACATTTTTCTTTCCCTTTTAAAAAACTGTCTTATAAGATGCTGACAATGGCTGAGAAACAAATGACCCATTGACTGGGCAGAAAAACTTAAGGCAGCAGTTTAAAATGTCTTAAAAACTGATGAACTAAGTTCAGAAAAGTTGTTATTTTTAAGTGTCATTGAGTCAGTTCTGACTCATAGCAACCCTGTATAGGTTTTCCAAGAACAGTTGGTGGGTTTGAACTGCTGATCTTATGGTTTGCAGTCCAGTACTAATCCTACAGCAGTTGAGGTCAATACATAAACAGTTGTTATTGTAAGAGTCTTGGAATAACCAGGAATGTAGGAGTGGTACTAAGTTTAAGCACAGGGTTCTTTGACAGTGAGGTCCTAGAAACGTGTTTAGGCCATGACAGTTCCTCAGTGAACACGGGTTGGAGGGTAGGTACCTGGTGACTTGAAGGAAGCAGGGAGACTCACTCTCTCTCTCCCTCTCCCTTGTTAATGCAGAGAGTCCGAACAATCAGGTTTCACTGTATGAAGATTCAGGACCCTCTATCTTGAATTTCATCATCATCCACGCTACTCCTTAAGATGATCAAATTCAAGGTTACGTCAGGACCTTTGCAATCAATGCTCCCTTTTTTTGAAATGTCCTCTTGCTAGATCAATGAAGGGCTCACTCTTCACTTAAATGTCATTTTCTCGAGATTACCGTTCCTGTTCATCCCTTCGAAACTACCCTCATACTCCCTAAGCCCTTATTTTGTTGTATGTATATGTCTTCAAAGCCCTTCTTTATTTTGCATGTATTTGTTTATTGTTGATTATTTGCCTTCCCCACCAGAATATAATCTCCAGAAGGAACAAGACTTTGTCATGACCTACGTTGTTGTTGTTATTAAGTATCATCAAGTCGGTTCTGACCCATAGTGACCCGGTACAGGGTTTCTGAGGAGCGGCTAGTGAGCTTGAAACTCCAACCTTGCGGATCAAATCGACTTTGCAGTCCAGCACATTAAACAGCAAGACGCCAGGACTCCGACCACCATTATAAACTTGCCAAAACCAATTCAGTGCCTGAAACTGAATTACATGGTAGATTTAATATTTATTACATGTACATAGACCAACAGGCAGTTGTTCAAACAGAAAAAGGGAACACTGAATGGTTTAAAATTAGGAAAGATATGTGTCAGAGTAGTATTCTTTCACCATACTTATTCAATCTGTATGCTGAGCAAATAACCCGAGCTGGGTTTTATGAAGAAAAACGTGGCATCCTGATTGAAGGAAGGCTCATTAACAGCCTGAGATATGGAGATGATACAACCTTGCTTGTTGAAAGTGAAGAGAACTTAAAATACTTACTGATGAAGATCAAAGACCACAGCCTTTGATCTGGATTCCTCCTCAACATAATGAAAACAAAAACCCTCACCACTGGACCAAAAAACAGCATCCATATACATGGAGAAAAGACTGAAGTCATCAAAGACTTCAGTTTGCTCGGATCAGCCATCAACACTCAAGGAAGCAACAGTTAAGAAATCAAATGATGCATTAGGCAAATCTGCTGTACAAGACCTCTTTAAAGTGCTGAAGAACAAAGATGTCAGTACAAAGACCCAAACCATGGTGTTTTCAATAATCTCATATGCATGCCAAAGTTGAACAGTGAATAAGGAAGACCAAAAAAGAATTGATGCATTTGAGCTATGGTATTGAAAGAGAATATTAAAAGTGCCATGGTCTGCCAAAAGAACAACCAATTTGTGTTGGAAGAAGTACAGCTAGGATGTGCCCCCTGGAAGCCAAGATGGCCAGCCTTTGTCTCTCAGACTTTGGACACATTATCAGGAGGGACCAGTCCCTAGAGAAGGATATCATGCTTGGTAATGTGCAGGGTTAGGGAAGAAGAGGAAGATCCTCCAAGAGATGGAATGGTGCAGTGGTGATAGCAATGGACTCAGACTTAGCAACAATTGTGAGGTTGGTGCAGGACACCAGAGTGTTTTGTTCTGTTGTGCACTGAGTTGCTATGAGCCATTGCCAAATGAATTGATGCCACCTAACAACAAATTCCTCTCTGCAGATCATTTAATAAATCTATCACGTCATCCCCCAGGAAGTTTTATCCATACCAGAGACACCTCAGTTAACTGTTTCCCGAGTTACTGTACACTTGTACTCTGATCATGACACTGCTGTTGCCAGTAGTGCCTGCCACCATACCTCTGAAAACTACATATTTCAACAGCAATGATCAACTCCAACTCAAATAGTACTTCAAACTTTATTCCGCAAACAAACTTATGGCTTCGTTCACTATACGTCAATGTGTTCAATGTTCTTAATACAGAGCACAACTACAGCGCTTCACACAGAAAGAATTATTTTTCCATGCATATGTCTCCTACTCCTCATTAGAACATGTGCTGATCAAGGTATTTACTGGCTGTTGAAGTATCCATCAACATGGAGTACAACCAGGCTGCAAGAATAAAGTCAACCTTCTTTGGACAGGACAGAAACAGAAAATTAAACAGGAAATCAAATCTGAGTATCCACAGAATGAGGAGCCCTGGTGATGCTGTAGTTAAGTATTAGGAGACCAATCACAAGGTCAGAGGTTCTATGCCACCAGTGGTCCCATGGGAGAAAGGTTAAGCTATATGCTCCCTAAAAGACTTACAGTCAGAAACTCTGGGGAGCAATTCTCCTCTGCAGTCACTATGATTCAGAAGTGACTCGATGGAAGGGGAATCAGGAATTTTTGTTTGTCCACAGAATGTGCCAAGCAATATAATTGATATAGATTATGTCATTAAATACACTAGTGCACAGATGTAATGGTTACCATTTTAAAATTAAGGAAACTCAGTCTCAAGAAAGGTAAGTAATTTACCCAAAGTACCATGGTAACCTCACATGGATACGAAGGCTGGACAATGAATAAGGAAGATGGTAGAAGAATTGATGCCTTTGAGTTGTGGTGTTGGAGGAGAATACTGAAAGTGCCTTGGACGGCCAAAAGAACCAATAGATCTATTTTGGAAGAAGTGCAGCCAGAGTGCTCCTTGGAGGCCAAGATGGCCAAACTTCATCTCTCACACTCTGGACATATTGTCAGAAGGTAACAGTCTCTGGAGAAGGATATCATGCTTAGTAAGATGGAGGGTCAGAGAAAAAGAGTAAGACCCCCAATGAGATGGACTGGCCAAGGAGGCAACATCTATGGATTCAAGTGTGGCAACACTAGTGAGGCTGGCCCAGGATAGGACATTGTTTCATTCTGCTGTGCATAGGGTCACTATGAGTCGGTGCCGACTCGATGGCACCTAACAACAACAACAACCATGGTAAAACAGAGATTGCAACCCAGGGCTTTCCTTTTTGCATAACTAGGAAGAAATCCTGGTGTAGCACTGTGGGTAAAATGCGCTGGACTGCAAGTTTGGTTTGATCTGCACGGTTGGCGGTTCAAGCTCAACAGCCACTCCTCGGAAACCCTATTAAGGGTTGCTATGATTCAGAACCAGCTCGACGGCACTTAACCACAACAACAGAAAGAATAATGAGTGCTAGTATGGCACTGTAGCATAAGCACTAGACTGCTAACCTGAAGGTCTGTGGTTCAAACTTACCCACTGGTCCTCAGAAACCCTCTACGGGGTTTTGCTGTGAGTTGGAACCAATTTAACAGCACTTAGCAACACAAGGAAGGAGGAAAAGGGATGAATTCTTAATGCCATTCCTAAATCAACACAAGGGAACATGCAATACTTTTCATGAGAAACCTAAGGTTATCATCTTAGTTCTGTCTCAAAACACATGACCTCACTCATAATAGTCAGTACCAACTGCTGTTTTTAACTCACAAGGGCATTTTGGAGAATAACTTCAATACCATATGGTATTGCTAAGGTGATAAGGAAACTATTCAACTCTATGCTACTTTCTCAGACGTGAAACTAGAGTTGGAGTCATATCAGAGGAGACTCTATAGTCCTATATCTAATTGCAGAGCCTAATGAAGATTTAGTGTGGTCCTCTCTTCCCCAAAGAACTCCCTCCCTCCTCACAGTCAAAATATATTCCTTTTGCATTGGAGATTCCAAACTTACAATCATCTCATTTTCTTGTCTATTTTTAAAGACTAGATACGTAAGGAGGTCCTGCTATAATGCTGTATAACCACAGGGCTGAAGGTTCAAACCCATTAGCCACACCTCAGAAACTCCACATGGTTCGCTATGAGTCAGAACTGACTTGATGGCACATTAACAACAAAATAACTACTGATACCTACGTGATTTGTGGTGTCAAAATACGGGATATAACAACAACAACAAAAATCAATAAATAAAATAAGTTCTGAAAACGCTTCAAAGGTCATATGCAAATAAACAAGAATACTCTTACAAATGCCTATTAGGAGTTAAATATCAGCACAACTATATTTTAAAACAAAATATTCCACTAAAAAAAAAAAAAAAAATCTGAAATCACTTAACTTCTTTGCCATGTTAAGGTTTCAAAGACATGGAACAGAGCTGGGTCGAAGTTTTGGGTGTGTAGAAGGAATTGTTTTCAAACCACCAGTTATTTAAAACAGCTGCAAAAATGTTTCCATAAAATAACAGATTGGGATTTAAGCCTTTATAAAGTGATAGCAATTTAGCAAACCATTCAAAAGAAAATTTCAATTCAATTAATTAAGCCCTTAACATTTCTCCTTGAGGAGGGAAAAAATTCACACTATTAGTTCAAGAGTGCATTCTGTATACTGGAAATATATTCAGATGCTTTGAATGGCAGATTTTGTAATGATAAATATTTAAACCATTTTAGAACGCAAAAAGTAGCACAACCACAAGGTAGACAGCAAGGCAAGGACCAGTTCTAATCTCCACTGTAATCAGTCCACATATCCCAATATTGTCTTTACATTCAACAAATTATACTTTAAGAGAATCATCTAATTACAAATTGTCTGTTAGTCAGGGAGTCTGTATCATTTTTCAGTTAGTTCCCTAAGCAGAAACGATGTTGTTGTCGTTGTTGTTAAGAGTTGTCCAGTCGGTTCTGACTCATAACAACTCCGTACAGGGTTTCCAAGGAGCAGCTGGTGTGTTTGAACTGCTAACCCTGCTGTTTAAATAAACTTTGCAGTAGAACAGTGCTTATCCTAAAGTGCAACACAAGGACTCAAAGCAAAAAGAGGTAAATTTATAGTCTGTCCTCAGGGAGGTCCCAGTCTAAATGGGCTGCAACTGTCTAGTTTCATTAAAAATGCAGCAATTCTAATACCATTCATAACACCTCCCAGATCTCTCAACAACCCCAGGGATCTGCATGTAGCCCACTGCCCACAGATATAAACATCAGTTTGAGCTCTGGTAGCGTAGTGGTTACGAATCGGGCTGTGAACCTTAAGGTCAGCGGTTCAAAACTACCAGCCGCTCCGCGGGAGAAAGATGAGGCTTTCTACTCCCGTAAAGATTTACACCCTCGGAAACCCTGTACAGGGTCGCTATGGGTCAAAACTGACTCAACGGCACTTAACAACAAAGTATCACTTAACACCATGATATTTATTGAGCATGGTAACTTTGGACCAGATGATAAAGAGAAAAGGACTAGACTAGATGAAGTCTAGTATTGATTATTCTTCTGTTATTCTAGCCCTTTAAAAAGTTGGTCTAAAGATGTGTCTTACTGCAAATAAACTCAGATTTTAGTTCTTCCTTTTAATTTCACATAGAAGGAGAAAAATGCATAACTACAACTTTTTAAATTTCAAAAAGTGGGATCATGTCCCTGGTAATCTCAATTCAAATATGGCTTCTGGAATAACAGCAAACTAATGCATAAAATTATAATAGGAATACTAACTTTAGAATATAAATTCCATCCCAATGTAAAGAAAACAAAAATTCTCAAAACTCGACCAATAAATATCATGATAATGGGGGGGGGGGGGTTGAAGTTGTCAAAGACTTCATTTTGCTTGACTCTACTACCAGCACTCATGAAAGAAGCAGTCAAGAAATCACATGACATTGCATTAGGCAAATCTGCAGTACAAGACCTGTTTAAAATGTTGAAGAGCAAAGATGTCAGTTTGAGGACTAAGGAGAGACTGCCCTAAGCCAGGGTATTTTCAGTCTCTTCATACGCAAGTGAAAGTTAGACAATGAATAAGGAAGACCTTAGAAAAATAGGTGCATTTGAATTATGGTGCTAGAGAAGAATATTAAAAGTACCATTGACTGCCAGAAGAACAAACAAATCTGTGTTGGAAGAAGGACAGCCAGAATGCTCCTTAGTAGCCAGAATGGAAATGCTTGGTTTCTCACCTTGGGACATATTATCAGGAGGGAGCAGCAATGGGAGAAGGACATTATGCTTGGTAAAGTGGAGGATCGGATCAGCGAAAAAGAGGAAGACCCTCAAGAAGATAGATTGGCAAAGTGGCAACAACAATGGACTCAAATGAAAACACAATTGTGAAGATAGTGCAGAACCAGGCAGTGTTTCATTTCATTGTTCTGTTGTGCACAGAGTCACTATGAGTGGGAACTTGATGGTATATAACAAAAGCTATAAAATCCAACTATACTAAATGAAATGTCCACAGACGGACAGGAGGTAATTCTCCTTTCAAGCAAAGCTCTCCTCCCACTAACTAGAAGGAGCCATGGAGGCACAAACATTGAAGTGCCTGGCTGGTAACTGAAAGGGAAAACCACATGGCAATCTGCTTCCATAAAGATTACAATCAAGGAAACCCTATGGGGCAGTTCTACTCTGTTATGCAGGGTTATTATGAGTTGGAATCAACTCAACAGCACACAACAGCTAACTAGCCATTCCGAAAGCTATCTGCTATGAAAATTGGATGCTCCTTTTAACCTCAGTTCAGCTTTCTGTCATACTTTTTGTCCTAGGCCTTCCTTCTTCTTACTTCCTAATGGAAAGTGAAATTCTATGACAAGCAGAGAGGCATGTCGGTGCCCATTACAATCCTAATGGTGATCACCATGGGGAATGGCTCCTCCTGAAGACAGAGCTAGCAGAGTACCACAGGGACAGAGACAGACGGGTACAACAGCAGCTCTGGAAACCCTGGCAGAACAGAAGGACAATGGGGGGGGGGGGGGGGTGAAGGAATTCTTACAGGAAAAGACCTAGGCTGAGTCCCAAGTTGTATAGCGTTTCCGAGGAGCTGCTGGTGAGTTTTAACCTCTGAGCTTGCAGTTCAAACCAACCTTGAAGTTGAGTGGCTAATATGTACAGTATCACGAATATTTATAATAATTCAGTTGCTTTTTCTGTAAACATGTCTGCGTGAACCATGTGCACTGGGATTCCTTATAAATTAAGGAATGCCACACAATTTATAGCAAATAGAATCCAAACCTAACAAGGCTATCTCTTTCAGGTAGAGCAGTTCTTGTTAGCTTCCTGATCCGAACTACTTTAAAATAGCAAGCACAAATGAATTAAGTACTTGGCTCAAGTCATGATTTTGTATCTAAAACTAATTTGGAGAATCCAAAATTCATGTTGCCAGTTAATTCTCTAATCAGAACATAATTTACTTCTGAAACCAAGCCATCTAAACACCACTAACCTAGACTCACTAGAACTGCCATCATTCATAAATATAAACATATTTGCATTCTTTCTTTCTTTCTTTTTTTTTTTTTAATCCTACTTGTTGCCCATGAATAGGAGGTGATTGACAATGCCACGGTTGGGTCAGGCGCACGTTAGTCCTCATAGTGATCTCTCTGCTGCACTTTGTAATGCTTAAATGGTATCTTTCACAGATTTGCCTAATGCAATACGTCACACCTGATTTCTCTTTTTAAAAAACAAACCAAGAAACAAACAAACTTTTTATTGTGAATTGAGTGAAGCTTTACAAACAAGAGTATCAGTTTTACATTTTAAAAATCATACACTTTGTTTCATCTCAATGATTGCAATTCCCTCCATACAACAACAGTTATCCTGCTTCCTCCTCGTGGTTGCCCATGTACAAATATCCTCTTTTAATCACTTACATATTTACAGGATATATAACCATATATATCCCACTCTTCCTTCCATTCAGCCTGTGGCTCTGTACACACTGTTGTTCCAAGGTTGTGTATATGTCACTATTCACCTCTATCCCCTTGAGCCCTTGCATACCTCCCTGTGTCTTCACCTGTCTTCATCATTCTTCTGTCAACCTCCCTCTTCCACACCCAAGTAACCATGAGTCTACCCTCAAGCCAGTGAATTATTCTCTCTTCCCTCCCACCCTTGGTAACCATCAAAGAATGTTTCTTTTAGTATGAAAACCTTCTTATCGGTTTCTACAATAGTGGTCTCATATAATAGTTGTCCTTTTTTGTTTGACATATTTCAACTCAGTGTGATGTCCTCCAGATTCATACATGTCATGAGGTGTTCCATGGATCCATCATTATTCTTCAAGCTACATATCATTCCATCAATGGGCATAAAGGCTATCTCTATCTTTTTGCCACAGTAAATAGTACTATAGTGAACACTGGTGTGCATGTATCTACTCTTGTCCTGGCTCTAATTTCTTATAGATCTTTTTATTTGCAACTTTCTGAGGAAGTACCTTACCAGTTTTTCACAGTGGCTGAACCATTTTACAGTCCCACCAGCAATGTAGGCTGCCCAGTCTCTCCACGTGCTCACAGCATTTGTTGTTTGCATTTTTATGCACAAACAACAAGAAACCTTCTACTCTCTACTCCACTATACTTTGTCTTCTAGCTTCTTTTTAAAAGTCACATCTGTGTATTTCTAAATTTTATTTTCTTTATTAGGCATTAGATTAAAAGAGCACTAAGCTTAAAATAATCTGTTAATATCTACTTCTTAACTGTTTAGCTCTTGATTAGAAATCATCATCATCGAGTTTAAAGGACATATATGAACACTTCTATGATTTGTATGGCGCACAGTGGATTACGAACTGGGCTGCTAATGGCAAGGTTAGCAGTTCAAATATACCAGTTGCTCCTCAGGAGAAAGATTGGCAGCCTTGGAAACCCTATACAAGGTCACTAGGATTCGGAACCTAATTGGTGGCAACTAACAACCATCCCTATTCACCACTATGATCTGTGTTTTAGTTATACTTTACATAAAGAACTTACAGGAATAAAAATGCAAGGGAAGGAACAGTTTTATGTCAAAATGCTATCAGTTTGTTAGTGTTTTTTCCTTTGTGCTATATTTCAGTGAGTATATGTATTTCTAAAGCAATTTTAATTATGTAATCACTTCACTGACAACTTATTTGACTGGGTTATTTCTTGAATAAAATTTGAATTCTTTTTTCAGTAAATTTTATAAGTAGAATAGCATGTGGTGCTTACTGTATGTTCCTATAAAATACATTTTTTTTTCCTCCTATGAAGTCCTACCTTCTAATATGCTTTTCTCTAGAGCTCTATTTTGCCTGAGGGCTTTTCTATCTATGTGTTTTTGGTCTCATCTTCAATTCTCTGTTTTCTTCACTCGATAATTTTGGCATTCCCTTGATCTCTGTCGTCTCAGTTGCAAATGTTCTCTCCAATAACTTTAGAGATGTTCTATTTGGGTTTTCAAAATATCATGAATCCTTCAATAAAACAGGAACTTGGTATTAAAGAGAATTAATACTGTTCACCCAAAACAAAAAATAAGAACTTAAAACACACACAAAGGTTACTGCAATTGTCTAACCACTCCATTATCTCAGACAATGCAGTAGACAATATCTAAGCTATCTTGGCAATTATGCAAAGAATATCTTTCAAGAAGTCAATCATCAGCTTATACTACAGAGACTGCTTGGGGGATCCTACAGCTAACCACTTCAACACACATCCCTGCCAATAGGGGTCCTTTGCAGTTCAAACAACATTTCCAAACAGCAAAATGTATCTGCTTTGCCTTTGAAATTAAAAAAATCACCTATATTAATATATCACAAGCAAGATCCATACATATTTTTTTGAGGTGCATAGCACATCTTTTTCTTTTTTTAATTCTGATGCATTGACAAAATGGTATGTATTTCACTTTAAAAGAATGGGCTTTACTGTTTAATACAGGCATTTTATTTCCTTATGTTTGCGTTTACAGTTACAAAATTCACATGCAAATTCAAATATTTATGAACTAGTTTTAAGGTCATCTTTTGCTATGAAAATATTTGTGTGAGCAATGATTATTGTAGATTTTCCACTATCATTGAAAAATTATTAATTTGAGGGAAGAGTGCATTATGCATGCACACATACACACACACATACATACACATATGTTATGCTATGAAACACTGTCCCCAGAAAAGTTATTTGCATTGGTTATTTGTTCAGGAATGGTAATGGGATGTGATGTACCTTCTTTAGCCAAATTCTCTTTTGTAATGGTATCATCCACTTATGAAACATCTAACCAACATTGGAGCACTATGTTTATTCAAGGAGTTTTCCCTTTTGGAAATCTACAGTATTAAAATCTTTACCCATACAGGATTCAAATCCACCTCCAGGTTCATGCTGTAGTCTGCTAAGATGTTGTTGTCATGTGTCGTGGAGTCAGTTCTGACTCATAGCAACCCTGTACAGGGTTTCCGAGGCTGTTAATCTTTACGGGAGTAGAAACCCTCATCTTTCACCCTCGGAACAGCTGGTAGTTTCAAACTGCTGACCTTGAGGACAGCAGCCCAATTGGTAACCACTACGTAAAAGGCTGAGGTATTATTACCCAACAAGAGAACCTGCAATGTGGTTAGTGAAGAAGTAACAGTAAGATGATTTAATGCTTTGTTGCAGTTGTTGTTGTTGTTGTTGTTAAGTGCCGTCCAGTCAGTTCTGACCCATAGCGACCCTCTATAGGGTTTCCGAGGAGTGACTGGTGAGCTTGAACTACTGACCCAGTGGTTCAAAGGACTTTGCAGTTCAGCACATTAGCCTACAGCCCAACACCAGATTTCCTATTTAGTGGTAAATATGGTCATTTGGAAATAGTCACCCTCCAGAATCCTAGAAAATAAATCCCCCATTATTAGAAAGTGAGGATTTTTGAGCAAACAGTACTTTGAACTTTTTATTGGCATAATCTGATAACACTTCATTTTCTTTGGCATTTGTAATTTATATATGTAAGCAAAGAAGCAATGTTTTAAAACTAAAACTTTTACCAGATTTCTAATATGGGGAAGCAAAGAAATATACCCTGTAAATTAATGCAGGGGAAAAGTAATGCTATTTTTTCAACAAGTACTATGCCAAGTAACTATTATTATACTGGAAACTGGGTATGCAAAAATGAATAAAACTTGGTTCTTGCCTCAAGGAGAGTTTCCTGGGTTAAACATAATTTATCTCCACTCAGAAAAATACTATCTATTCAAAAATGTCGTTGTTGTTATTGTTATGTGCCGTGGAGTCGGTTCTGATTCAAAGCAACCCTGTACAGGGTTTCCAAGGCTGTAAATCTTTACGGGAGCAGAAAGCCTCGTCTTTCTCCCACAGAACAGCTGGTAGTTTCAAACTGCTGACCTTGCGGTTCACAGCCCAATTCGTAACCACTCGCAAGACCATATCTCTATGCATGCTTCCTCGGCTGGCCTGTCCTCTAACTCCAAGGCAAAAGTTCAGCATTTGCCACATTCATTCAATCAACAAACAATGATTAGGTGGCAAGACATTATGCTAACAGCCAAGGACTCTAAATACTTGCAGGACAAAAATCAGTCCTTTGAGAAGTTAGTTAGCTCAGCACCCATGGAAAACAGCCCAACTCACTTAGGAACAACATCTTACAGACCTTTGTATTGCCAGCCCCAGGCATATCCATGGTAGTAAACTCAATACTAACCCAGTACAAGAGATAAGTAAGATGGAAAACCAGTAGATAAGGTTTTGACCACAACATCATTATGACACTTAGATCTCACTTTTGCCCCTCAGACAATGAGGTTTTGTTTTTGTCACCAAGTGATATTAGAGCCTAGTGGCGGGTAGTCTGATGTCAGGTAAGAAGGATAAACATGGTTAACAATCTCAGGATGTACTCTAAACCATTCTAAACCTATTTAAATGATGATTAGTTCAATGACTTAGCTTATGCTGAAATCACATCTTGAAACATTATTGCAACTATTATTGTGCAATTTACTTTGTGATTGTGACATATTGAGTTCTTTTCGTGTCTCCTCTTATGTATAGATGTATAATTTGGGTCTGCTGTATTCTTTCAAAGAAAGAATTGGCAGGGTGGTTGCAGTTACTTAGGATAAGTGTATAATCTGACTTTCTCTTGTTGGGCAAGCTGCCCAGTAAATCTCCATTTTTTAGAGCTACAAATATGGTTTTAATAGATTCACAGATTTCAAATGATTAGAATTCAGGGCACATCTCTCCCAGAGTGAGATGATAACTCACAAGTACCCAAGTAGATGCAAAGGAGATGACATTGGATCAATCCAGACGTGAAGGAGGTGACACAATGGTTTATGGTTCCTCCTATCTCAACAGCATGTCACCGTACACCCCACCCCCACTGACACTTTTCATATAAAGAAAAATGCCTTGGTCTCTAGGAGTTTGATTTAGTCATGAGACCCCACACTTTGGGGACTAAGGAAGACTAACTGTCAATCTGCCACTCAGAAAGTACATTTGACATACTTTGGTCACGATGTAAAACTATAAATTGTATAATATTGTACATATTGATTGAAGTTTGGGATTATAATGGAAAGCAATTGCCATATGTGGAAAGTGACCAGCCCCAAGATAGAAAATTGTTCTTGAAAAGTCCACAAAGGAAGTCATTTTCTACCCAATCTGAAATTCCTTATCTTTAGATGGTGAAATCTAACACACTCTCAGGATGCATTTTGCCCTTAAGGTGCTAAAGTATTTCACCCTCAGGTAACCTACCTGTCCAACTTCCTCACTCCAACAGGAAGTTCTAACAGAGTAAACCAAATCCCTTCTTCCTTCCTTGACACCTTGCTACTAGGATTGGCACGAAAGAACAAATCAGAAGAATGTCTCACTCAACAACTCCCAATTGACAGACTGTGTGCTAACAAGAGTAAATTCATATTAGTCTCTGCTCTGTAATGATTCCCTGTCCCTGTCCTTTGCGTTTAAAAAGCAGAATTTACTGGGAGAATGATTATATATTAGACATTGCACTAGGCATTTCATTTGTACATGTTGGCCCTTTCACCTATCTGCAAAAAGAAAGCAAGAGGCTATTTCTCTACCATCCTCTAAAGAATTATCCTTGCAAGCAGTATGTATTTCTTTTAAAAACAGAAACAGCTAAGAACGAAAAAAATCAGGTATCACAGAGGAAGAAATTAAGATCGGTTTACCTACTTATAACAAGCAAAAGGTGTTAAAGATGTTAACTGAAAACAGATGGTAGAAAACGCTGGTGTTGTTTGATCCCCTCGACATGATCCAAGCCATAAGTTAACCTTACAATTTCGGACAATGCCACCAATAAAAAGATCTAACTACAGTGAAAACAGAGTCCTAGTGTGGCGCTGTAGGATAAGCACTGTATTGGTAAGAAAGTCACTCCTTAGAAACCCTATACAGTGTGGCTACATGACTTGATGGTACTTAGCAATGATAGCTGCTACATATATAATAATTGTGTAACTCTGCCATTTTTGTGAGAATTTGGCTTTTGAGGAACTAGATGGAGCACCTAAACTAATTCTGTGAAAGTACTGAAGGCATGAACAACGTTTGGATTTTTACTTGTTTTCTCTACTCTTCTCTCTAAATCTCCACTGATTTATCAGATGTAACGACTTACCAGAAGCGCTGGCTTTCCCTGTTATTGTTCAAGGGTCCACATGGAAAACTGCAGTGCAGATTTGGACACACTTTTCAAAGTCTGAAAAAGTTACATCACCCTATAACAGAATTAGTTCTGCTAAGTAACTGCTTTTAAGAAGCATATTTGGAGTAGCTTAACAGTTAACAACTATCCCCCCAATCTAAAACCAAGAATACAAAATATGATTGGATACTGCCCCCCTCACTGTTCTATGCTCCAATGTAAATACAGCAATGGCCTCAGATTCATGAGAGGAAAGTACATCACCTATTTCAAATCACGCTGGTCCAAATGCTGGTATGCTACGAGTCCTGATGTGGCACTGTAGAATAAGCACTTGACTGCTAACCACAAGGTCAGCAGTAGAATAGACACCGGCTGCTCCTTGGAAACCCTATACAGGGCAGCTCTGTGTCAGAACTGATCTGATGGCACTTTAACAACAGGGTTGGGTGATAGAATTCTCATCATTCGTGATCAAGACAAGACCCACATTAAGATCCTGGCCAATGCATGTCAAGTCTAGTTACCACTTATCTCTAAGTAGTATTTTGTGTGCTGTTATGATGGCTTCAGTGGACTTCCAAATTAAGATGGGCTCAGAAGAACTGCCCAGCACTCTTCTGCTAAAAACCAGTCAACAAAAACCCTGTGGATCAGAATACTCTACTCCTGCTGGACAGAGGGGCACCAGGAATGGAAAGCAACTAAACAGCAGCTAACAACAGTGCTAGAATTTTGAGGAAAATATAAAAAATGATCCTTTCAGTAGCAGAGTGGGAGCTACGGGGGAGGTGCACCTGAGCACAATTGAGAATTACACCACAAAAGATGGGGGCTCTAAAACAGCAAATACCCACAGCAGTCTAGGCTTCCAGAATCAAGCAGAAAGAATGACTTGGCCTCCTATAATGGTCTCCTCTATTAACTACTACAGATCCTGTCTCACCTCCTGTTCCATCAGACCAACCAAATGCTCCCATCTATACCTACCCAGTGGTGTCCTGGTGTGGCACCACGGGTTAATGCTCTGGGCTGCAAGATCGGTTTGAACCACAAGGTCAGCAGTGCAAGCTCCCCAGCCACTCCTCAGAAACACTACACAGGGTCGCTATGAGTCGGAACTGACTTGACGGTACTTAACAACAAGATAACTACCCCTTTACCTCAGCCCAGGCCTGCCTTATCCCTCCTGCGTTATGCTGCCTGTCACACCAGAAACGATGCCTACACACACGCCAAAAGTATGGGAGTTAATCCTTGAGGGTCCTGCTGATCCCTGGAGAATGAGAGTCAATGGGGAAACATTTCCCTCTTTCATTCCCCGGAGGAAGGAGCTGTAAGCCACGCTCATCACTCACTTCACAGTAAGAAGGAGCACTCAGCTCTGCACTGGTACACTGATCCCTCAATAATTATCTGTGTGTTCGTTCTAGTCCTTTGCGATCTAGTCACCTGCTGCTTCATTCCTAATCCAGCAAACCTGTCTCAGATTCGGTCTGCAGGAAGGCCCAGGTTAAATCAATAATCAAAAAAAAAAGCCCTAAAATGTAGAGATAAAATAAAGCCTGCCTACATCCAAATGAAGGGAGAGATGAGGGACTGACATGATTTGCAATGAAAAGGAAAGGCAGATGATCTGGTGAAGATTTACAGCCTTGGGAACCCTACGCAGGGTCACTAAGAGTCAGACCCGACTCGATGGCACACACAAAACCGGAAAGCACAGGAAGGCTAGGACTTTACCTCGCATGGATTTTAGGCAGCCTACAGAGAAACTGAAATCATCAGAGAAACACTGAATGTGGAAATGTAAGGCCTTTGTCCCCAGTCCTCCTCTGCCTTTACTACCAGGGCTTCTGACAGAGTCAAATTACACCCCAGAGTTCTTGATCTCCTTTGGTCACTTCCAGAAGCAGGACATGTAGCTTTATACTGTCTTCACAGCGTGCTGAAACCTGCTTCGTATCAGAGCAGGAAAGAAGAGCAATCTACCCACTATAAGTCACCTCTTCAACCAGAAAGCCTGTCCCACCATATGCCTGGGCTCCACTCAGTAGATCCCCTCATTTTAATACCAGCTTGACAAGTGTTTTCCTGAAAGACTTCCAAGAAGACCCAGCTCCATCCAATCTATCTACATACTTCAACAATGACTGAAAATCCAAATTGCATAACACAGATCAGAGCCAAGTACAACAGTGAGAACGCATCCTTAATACGCATTGTGAGGTGGTCTTACACCATAGTTTCTCTCATTAAGCAAATTCTGAACAAATCATTCATGGGTGATTTGTCTGAAATCTTTTAGTGGTTACTGATTCACAAAACCACAAAAACAATACATAATCTGCTAACAGCCAGAGATGTTACTATGGCATCATAAATAATCACTGTTGAAAAAAGGGATCTATGGTGCTCCCATTAAGATGAGACAAAAATGTTTAAAACAATACAGCGAAATCTGAGTTGTCAAATTGGAAATGTCATCACTGTAGGCAATAGAGAACCCTAACTGCTCACAACAAATCAAATCTCAGTTAATTTTTTTATTATGCCATTCATAATTACCCTATCAAAATCTAAAAAGGAAGCTGTCTTAAATCCATTCTCTCTCTGAGTTTAACAAATTCCAACCACCAGGCTCCACTCATAAAAGTAAAACCAAAAGGGAATTACCTGTGACAATGTTGCTGTAATTTACTAGTTAAATTACTACAACATTCATGTCAAAGATTCTTAAAGAACAGAGAATGCCATGGAGTGTTCATGTAAAATGAAAACAAGGTCACTGAAATATACACCTTTGACTGAATTTCCCAAAAACAAAGTTTTCATCTGGGCACACAAAGAAACCAATTTCATGGGGTCAGAGGAGGAAGGAGAGAAAAGCACTCAGAGCAAACAGTAAGCATAAGTTCTGAAGCCAATGCTAGATAATAACACTAACCGTTTTCTTCTGCACTGGGATTTCTGTTTTGCTTTTCTTTTAAGTGTTTGTGTTTTCTGCACTCCAGCTGGCAGAACTGTTTTCCATTTCATAAAAAGGTAACGAATGTTTCTTGCATGTGTTCGACATGGGCTTCATATGACTAATAGTTACAAACAAAATCCCTCTGCACATCAAAGGAAAAAAAACAACTCTGTTTATTCAAGAAATTCCTAATGGCTTCATTTATAAGTAAAATTTTCTCTGTATTTGAGACTCAGTAGCACAGCAGAGCGTAGCTGGAAGCCAGCAGGTAGCTCTCATAATGAACTTTGCACAGTTTCGAGAAAATAATATCTGAAGGCTGTTTGTTCTTCTGGGGTCAGCAGAGGAGTGGTTCAAAAAGAATAAAAATCCCAGGGAACATCCTGACATACCAAAAAAAAAAAAAAAAAAGCATGGGGGGAAAACATTCATGCTAATTAAAATTTCCAGTTCTTATGGTCTTCTATATACACAAATCCCAGTCAAGAATGGCTTACAGGATTAGGCCTGTACCAAGAAAAACTATACCATCATCACATTAATTGTATTATTACTTCATAATGCTAACCAGCCAGGTTTAGAGAGCAGAGATTAAATAACAAGATAATCTTATAAACAATGCTCATTTCATCAGTGTACCAAATAAGTTTGATTTATATCAGTGACTGTTCTAATTAATTTACGCATCCACATGCTTCCATTTATACAGACAGACACCTACACTTGGGTAAAGATAGCCATTTCTTAATGCCTTGAACTTTGAGACGGGTTCATGTTTAGTCTTTCCCATGTTGCTTTTAGTTCCCCCACACTTCGAAATTGAAATGTCTATTCAAATACCTTGCATTGAAGTTGAAGTATGCAGAAAGAAAATATTTTATCAAACTCAGTAACTATCTCCCCTTGCCAATATTTATGTGTTTAAATTTTCAGTGGTATAGCTTTATCAAACCGTCAACCAGACCTCTTTATTCCAAAATTGTGAACCTAACTCTTCATACTAATATTTCAATTAAAGCCTTCCAGATCTATAGTAAGCGCTTTTCAATATGGCATTGATCTTAAACACCTAAATTTGTTTTAATGCCATTTCTAGTAAGTTAGATGGTGGAAAAGCTGCTTATTCAAAATATGTGTATTTTCAACTATCATTGGGGTTTGGGTAAAATGTTTAAAATGCACTCCAGATTCTGGTTTTACAACAGCAAGGGTCACCAATCAACAGTTACAAAAGGGTAAATTCCAAAGATTGAGAGAAATTCAACTCTTCCCAACTCCTCATCCAGAAAGATCTAAACAGCATCTCTGAATGCAGACCCACTTACAATAAACTATCAGTGGCATCATCATAGGAATTCCAGAGAACTTTTTAAAGGCTTTTGAAAATAAACATAAAGAAGTATCTTGGTGTCAGGATTACTCTAGTTTTAGTCATTTTACAAATACGGGATGAATATGTCTGTTTACTTACTTAATTGTGCAAGCAAAAAAAAAAGGTTTACTTGTCTTTGATATAAAACTTTTATTTATGTATTTGATCACTGTTTATTTGTAGACCCTTAATACAATAACAGATGTTATCCATGTTATCTGTTTTAGATTACAAACTCCTAGAGGGCAGAGACCCTATCTGTTCAATGCACATTTTATAGGATGCAAACACAGTATGAGACAAAATATCAAGGCACTTAATGAAGAATTTCATAAACAGCAAAGATTTCAAGGGGACTTGGTCTGTTTCTATGCTCCATGAAATTCAACCGCACCTAACACTAAAGACTAACATGTTTATGTTCTTGAGCAATACTAGTCTTCAGATATGTATAATGGCATTTTTCTTGTGAAAGAAATTATTTAAATGGGGCTATTTCTACTTCCTGGAGTTCTAGTGTCACGCTGTAGGATAAACACTACATTACTAATCACAAGGTTGGCAGTTCAAACCCACCAGCTGCTCTTTGGAAACCCTGATCCAGGGTCATTATAAGTTGAAACTGACTTAATGGCTCTTAACAACAACATTTCTACATCTTAATGTTCAGGAGTTAACTTTTAAACAACACTTAGAAACTATACTAACTGGCATAAGGAAAAGGCGGTGGGGAGAAAAGGTAGACTCCAGCATTACATTTCTTAGCATTAAATTAGCACATCTCCCACCGCAGGCAGATGGGTCAGCTGTCTCCAGTGGAGAACCTGAGGTAACTCTTTTGTCCTAAGAATGCAGCCTCCTGACAAGCTCTATTAACAGGAATTCAGATCAGACAGAATTAGTCACACCAAGTTAAATTATTTTCGGTGACAAGAAAAAAACATGTGTCACTGCTATAAAATAGATATGGAACTCTGAAGGGATAAAAGCCAGCAAACAATATCTGAAAGGTTCTAACACATCAAAATAAAAAAAAAAAAACTTTTACTATGTAATTTGGAGTGAGCCACTTGAAATTTCTAGATCTCAGTTTCCAAA
Organism: Chrysochloris asiatica; assembly: GCF_000296735.1. Classification (NCBI taxonomy): domain Eukaryota; kingdom Metazoa; phylum Chordata; class Mammalia; order Afrosoricida; family Chrysochloridae; genus Chrysochloris; species Chrysochloris asiatica. The sequence goes on along the minus strand of NW_006408583.1, from coordinate 10,670,649 downwards.
TTTGTAAAATAAAGACTCTAGGTTAGTTACATAACTTCAGATAGAATGTTCAGGTTTAAATTTTGAAACCACATGAAAACACATTGAGTTCTAAAGGGCCTCACAAAAAAAATTGAAATTCCATTATTTACCAAACTAAAAGGTATTTTCTTTCCACTGTGCAAAAGGAAAAGACGATGTGTTCCCCATATAATTTATTATGTCTATCTCAAAGAAATTATTTAAATAGACTATAACAAGATATTCTTATAAACACATAAGCTATGAACATATGTAAACATATACATGAAAAACAGTATGTTATTGTTAAGTGCCATTGACTTGGTTCCAACCCACAGCGACCCTGTATAGGGTTTCCAAGGAGCAGCTGGTGAACTTGAACCACCAATCTTCTGGTTCAAATCAACCTTGCAGTTCAGTGCATTAACCCACAGCACCACACCAGGACTCCAAAAAACAGTGTATGTACATACAAAAATGATGCACATACTCCTCCACCCAAACACATAATTTACTCTACTCATGCCAAGACTTAAAATATTTTCTACTTTCTTAGCTTTTCTTCTTCCGTCTGGGTAAGCTACCATGGCTGTTGTTGTTGTTGTTGTTGTTGTTGTTATGTGCCATAGAGTCAGTTCTGACTCATAGCGACCCTGTACAGGGTTTCCGAGGCTGTAAATCTTTACGGGAGTAGAAAGCCTCATCTTTCTCCCGCAGAACAGCTGGTAGTTTCGAACTGCTGACCTTGTGGTTCGCAGCCCGATTCGTAATCTCTACGCTATCAGAGTTGGCTGTTGTTAGGAGGTTACATATCATCAAGATTGGTCTCATTCAAGATTTCCTCTTTTAGTACTACCAATCATGGAGTCATGGTATGGCGCTGTGGGTTAATGCACTGGACTAACAAGTTGATTTGAACCACAAGGTCAGCAGTTCAAGCTCACCAACCACTCCTTGGAAACCCTATACAGGGTCGCTCTGGGTCAGAACCCAGTCGATGGCACTCCTCAATGGCAACAACAACAACAATACTCATCATCATGGACAGCTTAGCTTGTGTAACCTTGACAATGACACGCTACATACCAATACCACCTATAAACAGCGGTGTTCAGAAAAAGAACTCAGAATGTTGCTCATTTCTCAAGGCACTCAATCAACATTCATCTTAATCTATTCTGTACATAAAATATGGAACTCAGGATACAAGAATCCGCAAATTTCAAGCCACTTCAGCAGCAAGCGTAACAATACCAGTAGGAGTAGAAGGCGGCCCTAAAAATAAGTTGGGGCACCCAATTCACACCCCACACCAAAGCAAATTAAAGAGAAACACAAAATTAAATTTTAATGATGCCACTTTTCTTCCCCAACGTATTACCTAACACACTTCCAAAAGAAACAGAGTAATGATAAATGTGCTGTAATTTTCTATTTGTTATCAGAAGTAAATGTAATACAGAAGACAAAACAAAATTAGCTTTAATAGATTTTCTACAGTCACTTCTTGAGGTTCTTATTCTTTGGGAGAGAGGGGAACTATAAACTGTTTTAAATTAAAATGAGTAAGACTTTAATATTGAAATCTTGAGGGGGGAAAGTTCGTACCTTTTAACTGCTTAAATGGTCACCCACCAGAAATTAAGAAAAATACATTTATATTTTATTATTAACTAAATGTCATTCAATAACTATTTGCTATGTACTAATATTCCCGATGTGGCACTGTAGGGTAAGCATTGGACTGCTAATTGTAAGGTCGGTGATTAAAACCCTCAGAAGCTCCACTGTTATTGTTCAGTGCCATCAAGTCCAAGTGGTTTTCTAATTCATAGCAACCTTGTATAGAATTTCCAGGAGTCCTGGTGTAGTGCTGTGGGCTAATGCACTGGACTGCAAAGTCGGTTTCAACCATAAGGTCAGTGGTTCAAGCTCACCAGCACCTCCTTGAAAACCCTATACAGAGTCGCTATGGGGTCGAAATCAACTTGACTGCACTAAACAACGTAAGGTTTCCAAAGTGGCTGGTGGGTTTGAACCAACGCTTTGCAGTTCAAACTGACCTTGAGACCTAGTACTTATCCTACAGCTCCACACCAAGACTCCCAGAAGCCCCATACAGAGATGCTAGGAGTTGGAGCCAATCCCAAAGCACTTAACAACAACAAAAGCGTTGTCTCATGCATACATATTGTCTTGTTCAATCCTGCCAACTATAAAACTATACAGGTTTTAAGAACCTATACTATTTATCTCACCAAGTTTAAACGAAATGCAAAAGGAAAGAAGAAAAAAATCAGCCTGACAACTGATTATAAAACTTCAATGTAACCAAGACTCAAAGCAAAAGTAATTCAGTCTTCTAGGCGGGAATACAAAAGCAGATGGTAACTTAGAAACAAACATTTCTGGCTGATATCCTTTTTTTTTTTTTAAGTTTTTATTACAAACTGAGAGAAACTTTACTGGGCAGATCATCGGTTTTACATTCAAGAAATCATATATTGCTTTCCTGCAATGACTATAATCCCTACCATGTATCATCAGTCAACAGTATTTATCTCTATCCCCCTTTTTTTTGGGGGGGGGTGAACATATACACAGAAAATACATAATCATTTCAATGCCCAAAGGCACACTTTGCAAGGCGGCCTCCTGTCCGTAAGCACACAGCCTTTCTCAGTCCATGTGCCTAAAGCCCTCCTCTGCTGCTTTGTCTCTCTATGCCATCTTCTCTGCCACTGTCTCTGCTGTCGCCTTCACCCTGACTTTCAACAATAACGATTTAATTCAGGAATGAGAGCATGGGAAGAACTTATGGGAGCACTCTGCATTCAACTTTAAAAATCCAAAATAGAAACCAATCAGTGCTCATTCTTACTCTTTATAAAAATTCACCAATGGTACCCTAACTTTATGTAACAAGGCAGCCTTAATTTATTATTACAAGTTACCCAATTCTGGATATTAACCTTTTAACTAGTAGCAGGAAAACTAAGATTACAAATGACAACAGAAGTGCAATTCATTTCCATGTGATCAACAGCTAGCTAGGGTGGAGAACACGAATAGTTTATTAAAAAATATAAACGGATGAAAATTTAAAGTAAGGAAAGCAGAAACGAAGTGAGAAAGTGAAGGAAGAAAAAACAAGGGAGACACTCAGGGCAGGCAGGGGGGTGAGACTGAGTGAGAGAGAGCAGTGAGGGACACAAGGAGGAAAGAAGTTTCCAGAAAAGCCATTTCTCCAATGGCCTGTCTGAGCTTTGAGGACTGGTGGTAGTTCTGTTTTTTGATAAAGGGATTTATCTTTTCCAACAGTTTAATATATCTATATACATTTTTTTCATTCTACTATTCAAACTTCCATGTTTATTTTTAAACAAAAGTATAAGGACTCTTGGGTTGAGCTACAGGGTAACCACAATGCTGGCAGTTCAAACTCACCAGCTACTCCTCACAAACCTTACACAGGGTCTCTATAAAGAGTTAGAATCGACTAGATGGCACTTAACAACAAAAGCTCTTGAGGGTAAAAGAATGGCTTTTATTTTAGAAACGGACTTTGGAACCTACTCAGTAAAATGCAGGAAGCCTCAGAGTAATGGCAACATTTCAAAATCTGGCAGTATTTCCTTTGTAAAGATTTTTTTTTAATACTTACACCAAAAACCAAACCCACTGCCTTTGAGTCCATTCCTACTCATAGCGACCCAACATACGATTTGACCTCATACATGTTCCATACTTTTATGGAAGTGGACAACTTCATCTTTCTCCCAAGGAGCAGCTGGTGAGATCCAACCACTGAGCTTGCAGCCCAGAGCAATGTCTCTTTCCAGGTGATGGTGTGCTACAGGGGTGGTTCTGACTCACAGTGACCCTGCATAGGGTTTCCGATGTTGTAAATCTTTATAAGAGCAGAAAGCCTCAACTTTCTCCTGAGGAACAGCTGGTAGTTTCAAACTGCTGACTTTGAAGTTAGCAGCAGCCAGACTCAAAATCACTACGCTACCAAAGCTTCTTGCACTTCCCATGTTGTTGTTGTTAAGTGCCACTGAGTCGGTTTGGACCCATAGCGACCCTATAAAGGGTTTTCGAGGAGTGGCTGGTGAGCTTGAACC
>NW_006408583.1:10605583-10666425 GCF_000296735.1 Chrysochloris asiatica | reverse complement strand
CCTTGCAGTTCAAATGGCTTTGCAGGCTGGCGCATTAACTCACAGCGCCACACCAAAATTACATTTAAAACTCATCTGCACTGATTGCGGAAAAACCTTTAAAAAAAAAAAAAAAAAAGACACTCATTTGCTTGGGGAATTTCATGCCCTAAAGGTAACTATGTTGTTGTTGTTAAGTGCTATCAATTCAATTCTGACTCATTGCAACCCTGAATATGGGTTTCAAGGAGTGGCTGGTGGGTTCGAACTGCCAACCTTGTGCAGTCCAATGCTTATCCTACAAGGCCACACCAGAGAGAACTACACTGCTGTTAAGCGCTGTCAAGAGAACTCAGCAACCCTTCACAAGGTTTCCCAGGAGTGACTGATATGTTTGAGCCAGTAACCTTATGGTTCAAACCAACCTTGAGGTCCAGCGCTTATCCTGCAGTGCTACAAGGAAGAGAGAGCTATATGTGCTAGTACTGTCTCCCCAAAACTACTTGGTTTTAGTCTCAACAAAGTAGACATGCCCAAAGTGTCTAAAGCTTTCAAAGGGATACTCACAATGGGTCACCAGAGAGAAATTACCCTAGAGCTAGTATTCTTGTCGGCACAACAAGGGCACCTCCAACTGCACTCATAACCAGACCCCAAGAAACGTCAGCTGTGCATCAATTGCACCTGGAATCCCACTCCGTTACCTGGAGCTTTGCTACTTTCAACCCAATAAACTGGAGAAGCCGCCACAGATCTTTATCATATTCTTAATATCATTGAGTATTATTTTATATAAAAATGCATTAAATAATATACCATGTTCAATATAGTAGCCCTAGAAATTTTAATTCTGTGACGTTGTTCAACACGATGTCATCACTACACGGCAACTTGTTTCATTTACAGTATCTGTTTCACTTATACTTACGAGCTAATATAATTCAATTTATTATTTTTTTTTTTATAAAACTGCACACAGGCTGCTAGACACATGTGCATGGCAAATGGAATCTGAACTTAGCTTAACAGCCTCATTTATTCCTGATGGTTTAAATTATTTCATCACAATTAATGACACCCCCTCAGCTTCCTGTGCAATGCTGCCAGATGTTCTGAGACCACAAAGCCACTCTCTTCTTTGACGGCTGGTGACAAGTCGTCCTCTGAAGGACGTTCCCTAGGTGCACAGGCCGGATGACACCTCCATTGCTTAGCACCTCGCTGCCTCCCAGAGTAACCATGGTGAGGAAAAAGCAGGAAGGCATGAGAAACCAGCAAATGCATTAGCGAGGGCAGATGAAGTGAAGTGATCTTCACTCTGAGGAACTTGGTTCCTGCCACAAGAGTGTGAATGGTGTTTTATGAAAGAGCTCTTCACCCCCACCTCCCCAGCCATTGGCATCCACTGAAGGAACTAGCATGGAGTCCTTCCTCAGGGAATGTTAGGGAATAAAACAACAACAACAAAAGGTGCCATGGGGAACCTTCTTTCAGTTTTGTTTTGGAGAGTGTTGTTCAGTCCTACCATCATTCTTTAAAGTGAACAATATGAAATTTCTACATGTTCACCTCTTCAATCCTACTCACTTTAAAAACTTCCAAGCAAATACTTTGGCAACTTCTGGTAAAGGTTTGACCCTTTTACATTGAGTCTATTAACAGGCATTCTTTATAGTGGCTGTTGGCTTTTAGTTACTATTCATGTTAGCTTTTATTATTGATGCTTTAAAAAATATGTGTGGGGGTGGGTGGGTGCTGAGGGCTAATGCGTCAGACTGCAGTTATTTAACTGTAAGGTTGGTGGTTCAAGCTCACCAAACTACTCCTTGGAAACGCTATACAGGGTCGCTATGGGTGGGACTTGACTCCACAGCACAGCACTTACCAACAACTATATATATATATATATATATATATTTTTTTTTTTTTTTATTTAAAGACTTCCATTTAGACTTAGATATGGTAGAGCCATGATTTGCCTACTCCCATTAATGACAAAGAAAATATTTCTGTGCTTCATGCAGAATTCAAAAATCAAAATTACATATTCCTCATTTGAACTTCAGAAGAAAAATATAAATGCACATAATCACAGGTAGCTATGAGGGTACTAGAAATTGTAAACACACTTGCATTTCTACAGTAAGAATCCAATATTACAACTCTAATTTGAAAACCATTTCCATCAACTAAAAAACATGTGGCAGACATTTTATGGATTATTTTGTAAGTGTCTTTTTTATAAAAATGCTGATCTTATTCAGGGAATAAGGGGCCTTTTGGTTTGCCAAAAAGTGTAATAGGAAAACAGAAAGGCCACCTATGTCAGCCCACCCTATAGTATGAACATGAGCTAAGAGGGCATTTTGGAAAATATTTCTAAAGTGAGATGAGGAAAAAATCAATATCAATACAGATTCCAAGCAGATGCAAAGGGCTTCTGTGCATGTTACTGATTATGTGTGTGGTCTGCACAGGCTAATTCAGATGCCTCCAAACTCAGCGTGTTTCTCTTTCATATAGTACTTGGGATTCAAAGTAGGACCTCATCTGCATCATCGTTGACAATGGACACAACCTCAGTGTAAGCTAATCAAGCCAAACGATTTGAATTTCCCCCTCCTAGATGGCTCTGTTCATGTTAACTGACTACCAAATATTACCAGACATGCCACAATTCATATTTTGACAGTTGTTTGTTAAAATCACTACAGCATAAAATCCTATGAAATCTCCAGCCTAGTTTTTTATCAGACTTGGGCTCATGGTGAGGAAGCTGAGATGGTAGCATACTTACAGCAAGCAGACAACAAAGGGAGACGCTTAGCGCTCCCAGGGTTATGTCAAATTTTCCATGCACCAAAACTAAAATGAAATAGTTGAATTGCTGAGAGGTAGATAAGTAAAATAAACAACTAATTTCATACAGGGAAGTTGGGAGGGAATCATATGGACCTCATTCTGTTGTCTCCAAACACTTTATTGGAGGAGAAAATGGAGCTGAGTAAACTTTAAACTCTCATGTAGGGATGAAATGCTTGTGTGTCCCTGGCAGATGTGGAAAGGAGAAGAAATGGGCAAGGGAGAATCAAATATCCCATCGCTGCAGGTTTGCTGAGGGAAAGAGCACTGCAAAGATCTCACATCTGGCAATCATTTGTCAATAGCTGGAAAGAGAACGGCAGGAAACTTTCTGGCTCTTGGAGAAGATGAAAAGACAAAAACCATGTGTCACATACACATATACACACACTCTCTGCACTGGTACAATGACTATTACACTTCTTCTCCACCCTCCCCTAAATTTAATGATCTTCAGATAGACTCGATCTACCCTACGGTCAAAACCATGCAGTCACTTGACTTGTTAGCACTGTAGTGTATCTACATTTTTTCAAATAAACCCCATGGCTGATGCTAGAAAAATCAAAATCAGTCAAGCATAGACCGCCTGGTACTTTGGGCAGGAATCCTTGCGGTTTAGTCAATAAACAGAATCTGAATGAAAGACACCACAGTAACTAGACAGTAACGTTTTGAAAAGTTCTTAACCTGAAAAGGAGGGTAAAGGACAGAGGTGACCACAGGGATAAGGCCACCAGCTCTCTTAGCTCATTCTGCCTGCTGTATAGTTGTGTTTATCACAAGGTCGTCCATTTAAAAAAAAAAAAAGAGTAGCCTTATTTGGGGGGGGGGGATGTTATGAATGAATATTGGAAGGAAACTGCTATTTTTTTAAAACAATTATTACTCTTTAGTAAGGTAGGAAGGACAGGAACCTCAGGTTCAACTTAATCCACACCAATCATAAAATACTGAGACGCTGCTGGCGTCAGTGTGAGTTCTGAAACATGAACAGCTTTGCACCAGGTAGATTCATCATAGAATAAAACATTAATTTTTAGATACCTCATACAAAATTGATTAACTACTCCCAAATCACAGAAATTCCAATCTGTGCACAGTGACAGATAACCTTAAATGGGCCACTTTTGGTTCTCCCGTCTGCAGCATTTAGCTAGCAGCAGACAACGAATGCATCGCTGTGTTTCTGTAGTGAATACTGCAGGTTGTTTAATAACCTGGCAAATTCACAGTAGCTTGTCAAATTATTACAGAAACAGTGTCATCACTAAACAAGCCTGATCACGGTTAATTACAATGCAGACCAGAGAGCAGCCACAATTGTTCATTAATTACAGGAAGCACCTCATTTAAATTTTATAGAAATTTACACTTGCACCCCAGTATGTCTGGAAAAAAAAAAAAAAAGTGATCTTTCACGCATTCACAGAAGAAAGGAGTCTGTGGTTTATGAAACATCACAGTAAATTGTGTCTAATCTGGTACTGAAATATTGGTTCTTTATTTACTGTAATTTTCTAAGCACTTCAGTGGTGAGAAATATCCTGTCAAACCCTACATTTTCAGTTCTGAACCAAGAAAACAACTGAGCCAAGCTTAGCATAACTTGCTGCGTGGTGAATCAGAGCTAGAATAAGTCATTTGCTTTTGACTAATTAAAAATAACAGTTCAGAGCAACTAAAGGGGGTCTAAACGAAAATAAGCAATTCTTACAAAATGATGACATAAAGTCAAAATTTTTATTAACTATCCTCTCAGTTAAAGAGTCCTTGTGGCACAAACAGTTAAGCATTCCGCTAACTAACTAAAAGGTGGCGGGCTGAATCCATCCAAAAGGCTAAGAGAAAGGTTAGGCAATCTGCTTCAGTAAACATGTTGTTAAGTGCCATCAACCCTGTATAGGGGCTGCCAATGAGTGGCTGGTGGGGTTGAACCACTGACCCTGTGGTTAGCAGTCTAGTGCTTATCCTACAGCACCACACCAGGACACCTCATTACAGATAACAACTAAGAAAATCTAATGGGTCAGTTTTGTTATTAGTGTAAGTCGACTTCAGGGTACCCACCACTCAAGCTAAAACAATTTCCTACCTCTTTCAAAATCCACTGAAGAAACTAAAGTTAGAAAGTGATTTCCAACTTTTTTTTTTTTTAACTCAAGCAGATTAACACAAAAACATAGCACAAGCCTTTGCAAAAGTCAAGACATGAATAGTTCAAGAATGACATCCCTTTAAACTCAAAGGTACATTCATAGAAGAATGTCAGGGAACTTGGGATTATTTAATAATGAAGTTACTAAGACATCCTAAATTTTAGGAATAAAAATTGAACCATTAAAAGGTTTAAGAGCAGAAAACGCCACCAACAGACAAATGAACTCATGTCTCTGACTGTTAGTGAAAATATAAAAGGAGATCAGAGATGGCAGCTAGGTGTCTCAAGGAAAATCCTATGATAGAAGGGATATAAACAATCTCTTAAATCAACGTACAAGAGGTGATTTTCAGAATCAAGATGCCAAACCGCCAACCTTCTAGAAGTTGTGATGCGTTCCTTGGGGAAATTGGAGACCCAAGCAGGAAACATCCCATACATTTTTTTCCAACAATTCCTACAGTGATTTTTAGGGTATACAGTTGGACTTAAAAGAAGAAATGGCTTCATTTTCTCGGGGCTGGGTACCAAAATATATGTATGGTACAACAACAATAAAGGGAGTCCAAATTAAAAACTATTCCTAAAGTTGTTACCCGACAAAAACATGTTACATCTTGACTTTCACATCATATACATATCCACCAGGTTTTTCTAAATTAATGAAAATCAAGTGTGTCTCAGTGAACTTTACCAAATCACTATAGTTGATCACCTTTTAACAGATTAAGTTTGCCCATCCAGTCCACCAAAGTAATATTACAAAATGAGGATTCTAGCAAAATGAACGCATTCTCATGACTTTGCAAAGAATCTGGTCTTCATTGCATGAGCCAAGCTTCATTGTCAGTTCCACAGACTGTGTATCTACCTACACACCAGGGTTTGATTTAAACTTGGTAAATATATATGGTTTCTCCCTTGCTATGTCAAACAAAGTAATGCGCTCTATAGGTCTTTCTTCATTTTTTTATTACACACACACACACACACACAGAGGTCTGCAAAAGCCATCTCTCTTTGTCCCGTTAACTCCAGGTTCAAAAAAACAGATCATCCAACACAATCACCCATGACAGACCGTTCCAGGTGATGTGTTTGAAGAACATCACTCGCCTCACCCAAAGAGGTCAGGGATCATGCTACTTTCCACGAAAAGTCTTCCATCACACTGCATATAAGTGCCACATACAAGCTGTTAGGCTCTAAACCTGGGAAATACATGAGCACATCTCATATGTGTCACACCTGTGTTTCTGCTGAATCCCAGCCATACACCACCCAGAGGTACCAGCTTGTGGCACAACAGAGCTCAGGTGGTCTCCCCTAGGCCAAGAGCAGGTGTGCAGGAGATGGTCTACCCTTAAAGTAGCATCAAAGGCTGAAACTCTTCCTAGATAGAACCCCTTCCACACGCTCTCCTACTGTGAAGAAGTCCAACTGCAAAACAGTTCTTTTTTCTCATGTGGTGTGTCTAAGTCAGCGAGAATGTTTTCAAACTGAACTCACAGTGCTCATCCCATGAAAATTTAGGAAATGATACACAATGGAGTTTCTCTGAAAGGAAACCCTGTGAATTTGCTCATGCTAAGGGACACCATCCATGTAGAAGTTTCCATTACTATCTTAGCATCGTTGGCACACGCATTCCTTAAATAAGAAAGGATAGATGGAAGAGGAGACAAGCCTCTGGCCAAGGTGTCACATCTTATTATTTTTAATTTGCAATACGCCAAAATCCTTCCAACACTTCAGACACGCACAAACAGGATTCCAAGCCAGCTGTCTCACTGAAAATTAGATTTTGTTAATAAACTTGTATTACACTACTGAACAAAGCACCCAATCTCTGAAGAAAGAAGGCATCCATCCTATGTGTCTTTTTAAATGACTACTTGAAAAGCTGCTAGTCCCAAGATGTGGGGGACCACAAAGTAGGGAGCACCCATAACACAGGAAGTACAGTGGCTTTGAACATGATTCCAAATAAAAAATTATTTTTTTAAAAAAAGATAAGGTAACGTGTGTTGAATGTCTGCTATATGTCAGGTCCTGTGCTAATTGATGGACAAGCATTCTGTTGTTTAATCTTCATGGTCACTGTCAATGGTTAAGTCTCTTTTATAAATGAGAAAACATGAAGCTCAGTGTCTGAACAGAACCAGTTGCCACAGAGTCACTTCCAAATCAGAGACGTCATGAGTTGTCGAGAAAACTGGGATCCAAGCGTGTTCAGAAACAGGATGTCTACCAAGATGCCTCTGGGTGGCTTTGAACCTCCAAACTTACAGTGTGTAGCGGAGTGTGTGACAGTTTGTACCACACCTAGGGACTTGTGAGGTTCAGTGAAGCCAACCTTTTGTTAATCTAGGTAGTCAGCCTTCTAGGATCACATTCCAGACACATATGCTCCACACCGGTCCCTCAGTGCTTACCCTTCTGTCAGCCTGCAGAGTCCACGGACGCCGTCAACCCACCCCCACCTTATAAAATATTAAGACTCCAACCTGGACTTCCAGCCTCTGCTCTGGCTCCTCCAGGTTTGGGCAGAAGTCTGCACCCAGCACTCTGCCAGCACATGCCACTGGAACCTGGGGGAACACGGTCGAGTTAGATGCTGGCATGGGGGCTACTGAGAACTATACAGTCCCATTTCATCCCAACAGAAGTGGTGACATCCCAAATGCAGGTCTGGAACAAGTCATCAGGCCTTGTGTTTGGCCCTCAGTACGTCTATTATTTTGTAAATACCAATAACTCCCATTCCGAGATGACCCCATGCACAAAAGAACAAAATGTTGCCCTGTCTTGGGACATCACCGTGCTTAGTTTCATATCAGGACCACTATTATCAATGGGGTTTTCAATGACAGAGTATTTCAAAGAAGGTTGCCAGACCTTTCTTCCTAACCTAGAAGCTCTGGTGAAATCTGCTGAGTATGGTAACAGCACACAAAGCACCCCGGAAGAACTCGGCGGTAACTGAATATAACATGCAAGCCAGAAACAGGAGCCAGGCCTGCAGCATAAAGGTAAGAGTTCTACTACTGAACCCCCAATAAAGTAGGGGCTAAGTAAATGTCGTGTCCCTTGTAGCCATACCAAATACTACAAAGAACACTTCAATCACTCTTAGTGGCCAGGAGGAGGAGGGCGGTATGAAGATAAAAATAAAAGAGAAGAAAAGGAGGGGAGGGAAAAAGACACCTAGAATCTCTGCTTTATGTTTTCGTTTTCGGCATGTATTCTTCCCGCTGCCCTTTAATTTTCTTATCTGAGAAATTTTAAAGTTGCTTTCTATGAAGCATAAATTTCCTTTCCGATCTTAAAACATCTCTTACAATTTACTCTACTGTTCCTGATATAGGGTAACACCCACTGCTCCACCGAAGAGGATTCCAACTCACAGCGGCCCTACAGAACGAGTACAACTGCTCCTGAGGGGTTCCTAAACTCTAACTCTTTATGGGAGCACTCAATTTTCTCCTGTGGAGTGGTTGGTAGGTTTGCAACACATTGTGTTTAACAGTCTAACACTCACACCACTGTGCCCTGCCCCTAAGGCTCCTTTGATGTAGGATATTGTTGTCAATGTTGTGAAGTGCCTTCCAGTAAGTTCCGACCCTTAGCAAACCTGTATAGATTTTACGAAAAACAGCTGGTGGATTTGAACCACCAACTTTAAGGATCAAAATGACCTTGCAGTCCAGTGCAATATCCTGCAGTGCCACACAGCATACATCAAAAGGTCAAATCAAACCCTGCCATACTGCTCCTATAAGATAGAGTAGAACCGCCCTACAGTGTTTCCAATGCAATAAAAAAAAAAATAGCCTGCCACAGCTTCCTTCCTCAGGTTCGAATTACCAGTGTTTCAGTTAGCATATGCGAGCTTTAGCCACTTAACCACCAGGGTTCATCAGAGAACCCAAACCGGAAAACAACAAACTCACTGCTACTCATTCAATTCCAACTCATAACAATCTGTATAGGATTTCCTAGACTGCAAATCTTTATGGGGACAACCAGTCTCAGATTTCTCCCACAGAGAATCTGGTGGATTTGAACTGCCAGACCTATGGTTAACAGTCTATCACTTTCTCACAGGCAGGCTCAGTTTTTATTTACTTATTATAACACGACTAATTTTATGTTTAATGAGTTTACTAAGCTCATCCTAACAAAAGAATGCATCAGATTCAACTCCAAGGCAGGAGATTTGGTTTTAGGGTTAATAAAAATAACAACTGCTACAATTTAGTGATTCCTTCTCTTTATCTAGATTCTATACTGAAAGCCACTAAGAAACTTTCAAAACCAAGTCAACCATTATCATTAGTCAATATCACCTCAAAATGTTATCAATATTCACATTTGCTTCATTTTAGATTAAGATGAATAAAAAGTATTTAGATTCTCTCTGAACTTAGTGAGCTTTTAACTTCCTTAAATCACATCTCGGTATTTCCAAACACAGGTTATTTACAAATTCTTTCGTTTTTGGAGATGCCAAAGACTTTATTTTGCTTTTGTGACATGAAGAACATCATACATGAAGAAAGCAAAAAGTCAATAAGAAGACAAGAAAGAAGGAAAAGATCAAAATGGATATCAGAAGAGATATTGAAATTTGCTCTCCACCATAGAGATGCTAAAGCAAATAGAAGAAATGAGGAGGTCCAAGAGCTGAACAGAAAATTTCAAAGGCCAGCTCCAGAAGACAAACTCAAATATTACAACAAAATGTGCAAAATTCTGGAGTCAGAAAATCAAAAAGGAAGAACACGCTCAGCATTTCTTAAGCTGGGGGAATGGAAGAAAAAAATTCAAGCCTCAACTTTCGTTATTGAAGGATTCTCTGGGTAAATTATTGAATGATGCAGAAAGGATCAAAAAGAAGATGAAAGGAATACACAGAGCCACTGTATCAAAAGGAAATGGTTGATGTTCAATATGGTTGATGTTCAACCATTTCAAGAGGTAGCATATGATCAAGAGTCAATGATACTGAAGGAAGAAGTCCAAGGTGCATTGAAGGAATTGGCAAAGAACAAGGATCCAGGAATAAATGGAATAAAAATTGAAATCTTTCAAGAAAGTGAGACGGCACTGGAGGCACTCACTCATCTATGCGAAGAAATTTGGAAGACAACTATCTGGCTGACTGATTGGAAGAGATCCATATTTGTGCCCATTCCAAAGAGAAATGATCCAACAGAATATGGAAATCATCAGATAATCTCTTTGATATCCCATGCGAGTAAAGTTTTACTCAAGGTAATACAGATATGACTGCAAGCATACATGGACAGAGAACTTCCAGAGGTTCAAGCTGGATTCAGAAGAGGACATGAAACGAGGGATACCACTGCTGATAGCCAATGGATCTTGGCTGAAATCAGAGAATACCAGAAAGATATTTATCTGTGCTTTATTGACTATGCAAAGGCTTTTGATTATGTGGATCATGACAAACAATGGACAACATTGTGAAGTATGAGTATTCTGGAACACTTAATTGTGCTCATGAGGAATCTGTACCTGGACCAAGACGCAACTGTTCAAACAGAACATGGGAACACTGAATGGTTTAAAATTAGGAAAGGTATGCGACAGGGTTGTATTCTTTCACCATAATTATTCAACCTGTATGCTGAGCAAATCATCCGAGAAGCTAGGTTATAAGAAGAAAAACGTGACATCAGGATTGGAGGAAGACTCATTAACAAGTTGCAATATGCAGATGATACAACCTTGCTTGCTGAAAGTGAAGAGGACTTAAACCATTTACTAATGAAGATCAAAGAGCACAGCCTTCGGTATGGATTTCATCTTAATGAAAAGAAAACAAAAATCCTCACCACTGGACCGATAAACAACATTGTTATCAATGAAGAAAAGATTGATGTTGTCAAGGACTTCATTCTTCTTGGATCAACTATCAACACTCATGGAAGCAGCAGTCAAGAAATCAAATGACATATTGCATTTGGCAAATCTGGTACACAAGACCTTTCCAAAGTGTTGAAGAGCAAAGATATCAGCTTGACCCAAGCCATAGTACTTTCAATCACCTCATAATCATGCAAAAGTTGGACAGTGAATAAGGAAAACTGTAGAAGAATTGATGCTTTTGAGTTATGGTGTTGGAGGAGAATATTCAAAGTACCATGGGCTGTCAAAAGAACAAACAGATCTGTGTTGGAAGAAGTGCAGTCAGAGTGCTTCTTGGAGGCCAGGATGGCGTTATGTGACCCTGTGTAGGATTTCTGAGGCTGTAAATTTTTTTTTTTTTTTTAAGTTTTTATTGTGAATTGAGTGATAGTTTACATGGAAGAACATCAGTTTTACACTCATCATATTTCATTTCATTACAAAGATTACAATCCCTTCCATGCATCATCATTCAACAGTATTTGTTTCCATTCTATCTGTTGTTGTTTTGGATGTACACAAACACACTCAGGAATATATAATCATTTAAACAACCAAAGGACATATTCTGCAAGCCTCCCTCCTGACCACCAGCACATAGCCTTTCACTTTCCATGAGTCTAGGGTCCTCAGCTCCTCTCTCTCTCCTTGTCTTCATCTCTGCCTCCATCTCTGGTGTCACTGTTTCTCTGGATAGGATCCCCTATTCCACTCAAGCTCTTTTCTCTTGATGGTCCTAGGGTTCTCTGTTCCTGGAATATAACATTAACTACTTCCCCCTTTATGTTACAAAACTTCTACATTTACAGTTGTGACGGTTGCAATTGGTCATGATAACAATTACTATCGAATCATATGAATATTATCCCCATCTCCTTTCACCAAACCCATCTGGACAAGATGAAAACTATTCAGTGGAGATTCTACCTTCCCACACACACTCTGAAACTAAAGTCCCTCTTGAAAGCTTGTAAGCCAGTCAATTTGTGTCTTTAGCGCCTCCTCCTACCACCACCACCCATTTTAGGTAGCCAATTTCTAAGTTGCCTATCCCTATCAACCTTGTATACAGAGAGGATACGATTGATGCTTGATGTGAAGACTCCTTCCCTCTCAGTTGGTATTTTGAGTTACAACATCTAAAAGTATAGGTCAAGTTCATCACATTTATTTACAAATTCTTGCATGTGTTATATGCACAATGCACACACATTTCAAAAAAATCTACTCCACTTCATTATACAAACTGCTCTTCAGTGTCTA
This sequence comes from Chrysochloris asiatica, assembly GCF_000296735.1. NCBI lineage: Eukaryota > Metazoa > Chordata > Mammalia > Afrosoricida > Chrysochloridae > Chrysochloris > Chrysochloris asiatica. Next base: position 10,654,226 of record NW_006408583.1, on the reverse strand, counting down.
GTTTTGTTTGTATCTAACTCCAGTTTGGACCATCTGTGCTAATCAATTCTCTCTGTTCAGAGATGCCTTTGCAGCCAGTGTGTTGCCTTTTAAACCACAGATCAGTTCATTTCCCTAAACTGAAACACTTTTCAAAGCACTTTACTTTGCAAGTTCAATAGTAAATATCATTAACTTTTAAAAATAGCTCTTAGTCAACTCTTCAACCATTTTTGGATTCAGTTCTCTAAATCCATTCAACTTACCTAACTTTTCTTCCTACCTACATCCAGTAAGGTGATATGGTCAGAATATCCCTTGCCTTTAAAATCCACAAATTTTCACCAGTGGAGTCCATGAAAGAAAGAGCAGTCATGCTTGCTGAACCCTTAGACTGTTCTAGCCATCCATCATGTGGGTATTTTACATATATGGTTGTTGTTGTAAAGTGCCTTCAGGTATGTTCAGATTCATAGCAATCCAGTATAGCGCTTCCAAGGAGCACATGGTAGGTCTGAATCACCAACCATATGTTAAGAAGTCCAGTACTCATCCTACAGCATCACAACAGAAGTCCATTTTATGTATGTTGTTGTTAAGTGCTGTTCTGTAGGTTCCAACTCATAGCAACACTGCATAGGTGTTCCAAGGAGAAGCAGGTGCGTTTGAATCTCCGACCATGCAGTTCAAACCAACCTTGAGGTCCAGTGCATTATCCTGCAGTGCCATGTCAGGACAGAGAGATACACCCATTTTTCCTTTCATCAAACATATATGAACATCTCCATTTTACAAATGAAAATGCTTAGTTTGAGGGTAGATAATAAAGAGTCATATAGAGTATCACAATTTCATGCAAATAACACATGCGGTTTATACAAGTGTGCACATGAGGCACTAAGTGTAACAGCCCCAACACATTACTCCCTATGCATGGTATATGTCATATGTTATATGCATGGGTCCATTATTTGCAGAATATATGCTTAGTTTAAGGCCCATGTACAAACTGAAGAAATTAGAAAGAAAAGATGAGGACATATTACAAGGATGTTTAAAAAAATCATGAAATAATTGTATTGATAGCATTCATTCTAGAGGTACTTGTTGAAAAAAAAAAAAAAAAAAAAGAAATGGGACAAGAAGACTACTAGACATATTAAGTCTGCACTAGCCATTTTCCCTAAAGTAAATCTGTCGTGTGAGGGGTCTCCTTCTTTCACACTGGCCCTCCACTTTAATAAGCATGATGTCCTACAATTACAGTCAATTGCAACTACAGACAACTGATGACAAATACACAATTTCTGAGAGAAAACAAAAAAGTCAAATGAATTAATTAGAAACAAACTGTGTTATGTGTGGGTGGCACTCTAAAACTTAAAATGATAAAATTTCAGAGCTGAAAAAATCCCACAAGGACCCATGAAAGCAGATGTTCATATTGAAAAGAAGCTATAACTAAGATTCAAAGAAACAACATGATTTATTCAAAAGTTCACAAATGCCAATAGCAGAACCGAGATTCAAATGCACAAGTTCACCCTACACATCACATTTCTTGGTTAAAGAAATAAAACCAATTTAAAGAGAACAAAGACTCAAGAGAAGGCAGCTGACTCCGAACACAATCATGTTTGTAAATAAAATGTTACTACTAATTGTGACTGTCACAACTGTAAAGGTAGAAGTTTTGTATCACACACAGGGGAGTAGTTAATCTTACACTCCAGAAACAGAGGACCCTAGGACCATCAAGGAAGAAGAGCACAAGCAGAACGCGGGACTTTTTCCAGAGAAGCAACAACACCAGAGATTGAGGCAGAGATAGGGACATGGGCAGAGGGAGCAGCTAAGGACTCTGCATTCATGGAAAAAGAGGGACTGAGTGCTGGCGGCCAGGAGGCAAGCTTACAGAATGTGCCCTTTGCTTGTTTAAATTATTATATAGTCCTGAGAGTTTTTATGTACACCACACTACTCCCAGCCCCCCCTCCCCCCAAAAAAAGAATGGAAGCAAATACTGTTGAATGATGCTTGGAGGAGATCGTAATTATTGCAATGAAACAATGGTGTAAAGCCGATGTTCTCCCATGTAAACTATCACTCGGTTCACAATAATAAATAAATAAAAATAAGCAAACAAAAAATACAGTGTTACTTGTCTCAGGAAACAGAATTACAGATTTAAGCTAACCTTTTAGAGTTAATTTCCAAACACAAAAATTTATGTAAAAAGCACTATTTACTATATATAAAACAATTGCCAGAATATTTATTCAAAATTCTCTCTTGTTCTTCCAGAGCCAATTTCTTGTTTTCCATCACTGTGACCTGAAAAGGATCACATTTCATGTTGAATGATCACATATACCATCCTCACTGTACATTCCCACAAAAGTCTGTGATACAGAAATTAAGTTTACTGCTGGCTCCCTGATTTCTGACCCTTACTCATCTGCAAATTGGAGTCAAAATAGTTCTGGTGTAGTGATGTAGGTAAGAACTGGACCTCAAGGCTGGTTTGAACCACAAAGTTGGGAGTTCAAACACACCAGCCACTCCTCAGTAACCCCATACAAGGATGCTATGACTTGGAACCGATTCAACAGTACTAACAGCAATAACATGTGAACTGAGTCAAGATTTACAGAGCAGATCATCAGTTTTACATCCAACAAATCACAAACTTAGTTTTCAATTCAGTGACTGAAACCCCTCCATTTAACACCAGTTATCCTATGTCCTCCCTGTGGTTCCTATTTCCATTCCACACTCCTTCCCAACCCCTCTGAACCTTGTCCCCTTTTTGATCTTGAATCGCAGAGCACTGGAAGCAACTTTTGTTTGTTTCTGTGTGTGCGTATGATAAGAATTTATTATAACAGTGTAACAGGAGAACCACAGGGTTGAATTGAGTTTGGGTTTTTCTGTAGTACAAATATATAGCACAGAACATTTACTGATTTAACATCTTTACATGTATAATTCAGTGACATTGATTACATTTCTTGCTGTTGTTAAGTACCGTGGAGTCGGTTCTGACTCATAGTGACCCTATACAGGGTTTCTGAGGCTGTAAATCTTTACGGGAGCAGAACACCTAATCTCTCTCCCACAGAATGGCTGGTAGTTTCAAACTGCCAACCTTGAGGTTAGCAGCCTGACTCGTAACCACTACACAACCATTATTACTGTCTTTTTCCAAATTCCTCTACCACCATAATAGAAACCCAGTAACTCATATGCAATGACTTTCTACTGTCCTCCTCCAACCCTTCTTCTTGTTTTTAAGTGTCATCAAGTCTGTTTAAACTCAGTGACCTTGTTTAAGATTTCCGAAGAGTGGCTGCTAGCTTTGAATCAATGACCTTGTGGTTTGAAGCCCATTCTTATCCTATAGTGCCACACCAGGGCTACCATTGCACTCCATGTTGTTGCTGCTGTTAAGCGTCTTCAGGCTGATTTCAACTCATAGAAACCATGTATTGGGTTTCCAAGGAACGGCTGGTGGGTATGAAGTGCCAACTTTGCAATGCAACTGATCGTGTGTTACAGTGCTTACAGTATAGTGCCATACCAAGACTTATTCTACCCCCTAGTAACCGCTATTAACTAAAAACTCTACTCTCTATGTTGTTGTTGTTGTCAGGTGCCATTGGGTTGGAACCGACTCACAGTGACCCCATGTACAGCAGAATGAAACAATGTCTGATCCTGTGCCAACCTTACTACCGCTGCCACACTTGAGTCCATCAATGCTGCCACCTGGCCAATCCATCTGGTTGGGGGTCTTCCTCTTTTTCTCCAACCTGTGCAAGGTCACTATGAATCAGAACAAACTCCACGGTACTTAACAACAACAACAACAAGGTTGTTCAGATTTAAGACGTTCAGCTGTTCCCGGAGCCGCCATCTTGGGAGAGAACATCTTGATTGTATCAGGATTGATTGTATCTACTCTCTATACATCTACCAAATTCATATAAATGGGATCATACAATTTTTATCCTTTTTGTACTTCATTCAGCAGAATGTTGTTTTTTTTTAAGACTCATCCATGAAACACCACATAGCATGGGTGAACCAGAAGGACATGCTGTGTGAAATTAGTAAATCACAGAAGCATAAATATTGTATGACACCACTGCAACAACAACAACAACAAAAGTGTTTTTTGATAAAAGAAACCTTTTATGATGTTTGCCGTGATTACCAGGGAAAGTGAAAATTATTCAATGGCTAGAGAATAGACACATATTTACTTGGGTGATGGAGAAGGCAATCTGAAGTCAGAGAGACGCTGGCGGAAGAAAGATGAATGTAGCAGAAGACATGGGGAGGAATGCAAGAGTTACAGAAAATAGAGAAATAATGTTAACTGGTGGTACATGGAGGGGATTGCAATCATGGTAATGAAATGAAGTATATGATTTCTTCTATCTGTTCTATAACACCTTTTCTCAATTAACAATAAAAAGTTTTAAAGCAAAAAAAAAGATTCATCCATGCTATATCATGTGTCAAAATCTGATTTCTTTTTATATGTGAATAATATTCCACTGAATGTATGTAGCCTACATTTTTTTCTAATCCTTTCATTTCTTGATTGACATATAATTTGCTTCCTCGAATTAATCTGTGATAATAGCTTGTTCATAAACTTAAAAAGAAAACTGGAACATTATTTGTGTTATGCAGTCTAACTGTTGTCTTGGAACCCACTTTTATAAAGATTACTTTCTGGATCGACATTCAAATATTCAAACTAAAATTGTACAGATCCCAGTTAGGTAGGAGTACTACTTCCCCTCAAACCCCATTGCAGACAATTATCAGGAAAGCATGTAAAAGGAAAAGCAAGCGGTAACTCTTCCCTCATTCATCAAAGTGTACCCAGAAAATACAAAGGATATAGAAAAATGATAAGTTAATTAGTTCTAATTTAGCATACCTTGTTCTGCCTTTTCATTTAGAAGCCTTGGTAGTTAGGCAAACTAGCTAAAAGCTGGTCAAAAAATGACGGGCCAGCACACAAGTACCTATAGAAGAGGCAATAAAACATGGCCTGTGCATACCATGGGGTTGCCCTGGAATAGAAAAGTTTACTGATTTGGGGAATTCAAATCTTATCCACTCTTTTCAACCTAGCGTAAAGGTCTGTTTCAATGCCATACTGAAAAGGTAAAGTTCTATGGTGTTTTTAAATGAAGTGCTAAGCAAGTGATTTTTTAATCTGAGTAACAGCAAAACTATGGGGTCTTTTCTTTTTTATGCTTTGCTTTTATAGTAATCCAAAGTTATTATTTAAAAAGTAATAATAAGCTGATGGGCTGCTACTGCTAAACTTCATGCTGCAGGTTTAATTATGGGATAGTAATTGTCTAGCACTCATCTCAATTTCATTCTGCTGGCCTTGCTACAGGAAGTAAGGCCTTAAAAGGGACCCTGGAGTCTCCCCAAGGGGAGTTGAGACTGAGTGCCCAGCTCCTCTTTTATGTGCACCTCAAAGGAATCATGGTGAGAGAGAGAGAGCTATTTACAACTTACTTTGTGTATAATCAGCAGAAACAAAAGATATGACAACAAGCATAAAGGCCTCTCTCTCTCTCTCTCTCTCTCTCTCTCTCTCCTCTCAGGAGAATTCAGCAAGGGAGGGCTAGTGGGCATTCACATCAGTGTCAAAAGGGCTTCCAGAAAACATAGTTTCTGTGGGGCAAGGAGGAAACATGGCAGGCTTCACATAACACACACACACACATACACACACACTCACTTCTTTGTTTACTGAGATCACACATAAAAATGTTAAGGGACTTGACTTCTGAACAAAAGACAGAGAATGCCCTGGCTAGGTTGGTCAGATTGTAAACAGGAGCTCGCCTTACACACATGTGAAGCAGTATGTGGAAGAGGTGAGTGCAAAGGAGGAGCATGTCTGTGTGCCTGGGTAAGGAAGGGACACAGGGAAAAAGTGAACAGGCACAGAGCTGACAATTTGGAGAAAGAAATACATTCTCAAGAACAAGGGGGCCTTTTTGCATTGCCTGGAACTTTTTGAAATTGAACTTTACTTTTAAACATTAAACACTCAGGTAGGCATTTGCTTGATGGGCACTAAAAAAGTCACAGCCCAAATAAACAAACTTTCACATCAGTTCAAGCCTCTATGGCTAAACTGGACCCCATCCCAGATCGGTTCTGAAGTACATGTGTTTTGGTGCCTCAGTTACACAGTGTTCAAGGGTTGAGGGAAACTATCTGAACCTAAGAAGTACTTGAAAAAGGACAGAGAGATAAAATGACATGAAAACGAGACAGAGACAGAAACAGAGAGGACTAACCAGAAAATTTATCCCAGAAAAAAAGTTCAAACACCATGACTTCCGTGCCCAAGAAGTCCACAGAATTTCACCCTCCTTTCAGGGGTAACACAATGCCAATCAGCAAGAGGAAAAATGACTCAGATAACACAAAGACTTCAGGAAGACCATTAAGTGAAATGGATTTGACAATCAGCTAGCCAGACCATGTGAGAAAAGGAAGATAAAGAAATAAACAAACACCAGTCCAGCAAATATGCAGATGTGTGTTGAATACAAGTAGGCTCCAAACTACTCAAATACGAAACTTGAAAAACAGCAAGGGGAACTGAGCTGCTAGATGATGCATCTAACTGACATCTTAATTTTCAAGCCTGGGATTAACAGAAATGTCCTGAGACTCGGTGGGGAGGGGGTCAAAAATTCTGAATTTAAGAACCAGAATGAAAACACTGCTTACCAGTCAGAGAGGGATTGGTGAGTTGCACCGGTGTTACACAGAATGACCAGAAGCCCATTCATTCCACACAGGCTGTAGGTTAGGCAGGGCTGAAGCCCCAAGAATACAATAAAGATGGGGGCCACTCTCTGGGCGGATGGCAGAGTAGAACAGGGCATGCTGCCAGAGTGACACACACATTCCCTGCACGATCCAGATGAGAGATCTCAAAGGAGTCACCTAGGTTCTGCTTGCTACTCAACCGGTTGACAAATACCAAGAACAACAGGGTGAGGAGGGGGGTGAAGCTGTCCCAAGGTCCTCACAGGACCCAGGTGCTCTTTGGGTGAGGGTCTCTCTTTCTCTGGCTCTGGATCTGACTCTCTGGGATATACTATCAGGACCCTGGGCTGCATGACAGTGGCAACCTCTATAGGTACCATCACGGGAGATTTCCAAAGCCACAAACAACAACATGCATACCTTGTTTTAATACCATGAAATGTGGGATAAAAGGTAAAAATCTCTCTTCCCTGGTGACACCCTGAGGGGCCTAATGGACGATGAATAATGCTAAAATTACATAGCATCTCTCTTCCAGAGAGCTCAAAGGGCTTTACACACACATAATATTTATTAATTTCAACATGAGACATGAGGGGGGCGGGAGGAGAGGACATTTCCACAACACTCTCTTTATGTTTTAACAAGAAAACTGTGGCCTGTCACTTTGCTCTTCTCCACACCTGAAAAAAAGACAGAAATGAAATTGAGACAAAGTTGATCCAACTACCATGCTAGTGTCTTAGTAGAAAACACTTCTTCCATGTAACAGGTCTCATGGCTTCTGACAGTTTTTGTTTTACATGGGTCTGAAAACTAAACAACAAAAGAATAAAGTTACTTGTACATATGCTAAGCATGGGCATTGTATGCAAGAACAGAAGCAGATTATTTTCCACTGGGTTTGCAATCATTCTTACATAGGTTCAGAATTTTGAAAATGAAACATACTAGGTTGCTGATAGGAGCATCCAGATTGCAAGGTCTAACGACTAACACTGAATGAAATTTCAAGCATATTTATTTACGTTCAGATCAACTTTATATCTGTCTTCAAGGTTCAATTCCAACTATCCTAAAAGCAAGTTTAATATTGAAAGAATACTGGTTTTGGAGTTAGAACTCTGCTTAAATCCCAGCTGCACTGCCTTGTAAAGCTGGCAAGTTATTCACCATCAGTCTTATTTTCTGAACCCATAAAATGGGAATAACTGTATCTCCTAGGGGAGGCCTGGCATGGCACCGTGAGTTAATGTACTGGAATGCTAAATCACTTTGAACTGCAAGGTTGGTGGTTCAAGCTCACCAGCTGCTCCTCAGAAACCCTACACTGGGTCAATATGGGTCAGAATCGACTCGACAGCACTTAACAACAACATATATCCTATGACTGAAGGGTGCAAAACACGTTAAGTAAACAGGTTGTAGGCACACAGGAAACATAACTTCTGCAGATTCCTCCTCTCCCAATACACCATGAGGGAGAGCTGAAAATCTGAATTTGAATTTTTGAATTTGAAAATTTGAATCATTAAGGGAGGGCATTTAGAAGCAGTAGAAGCAAATCTTAACTGTCAAAGGAAATACTACTACATACTGGGCAAATGAAAAAAATATACCTGAAAAATCACTCCTCAGTTAAGTTCAATTAGGGGCTAGCGCTTAATCAACTTTTATAAAGCTGGGATGTATTACTAAGAAAGATTATAATGCACTGTTTAGGCTCAAAAGGACTGATCCTACTAGGTTTCATGTGGGACAACAGCTACAAGTTATTACATCTCATTTATCCAGCACTCTGAAACTAACCAAGGACTTCCCAATGAAAATACAAGGATATTTTCAGAGATTTCTTTCATGCTAGTAGCTTCACCTATATTAAAAAGGAGGCTGCAGGAGCATGCATGATTAACATCTGAAGCAATCCAATTGTTTTTGGGTAGAAAAACCCAGAAAACTGATAAATAAAATCAATAGTCTAGGTCAAATCCACCCATGTATGGGCAGCAGATTCGTTACAAGGAATCAAAGTCCATTCTTTGGGAGCAGAAATAGTCTCCTTAACAAATTATATTGGCAAAACCAGCTGTTCATTTGCAGAAAAATGAAACAAGGATTCAGACTTCACACCATACATGAAAAATTACCCCAAAATAGTCTAGATTAGCGGCTCAAACTATGCTTCCCAGCTATCGACCTTTGAGTGTATCGCCTAAGAATGAGTTAGACAAAGACAATCTCAGGCTCTGAGTCCAACTACGACAGACAGAAACTCTGGAGCTTAAGTTCGTTTTTTAAAACTATTGCCAGAAAACCTAAGCAGTTAAAACACAAAATTCCTCTAGATTGTTATAGGCTTAAGAAAATATACCTCACATACACACACACACAAAGGGAAGCAGGAAGGGGCATCCACCAGGGCATTTTATGAAAGCATTTCCAAGTTGGAGAAATCAGAAAACACTAAAAAAAAAAAAAAACTAGTTAATAAGAAAAGGCAAAATGTGCAAGCAAATGAAGGAGCCGTGGCACGACCAATACCAGCTAGGCTGCACACATCAAAAAGGAATGATTCCGGATCACAGACATTCACTCCAGCATTTAAAGTAAACTACAATTTACAGTGATCAAGACCATCTTGAACTCAGACACAGTGTTTAATATATTCCACAAATAATACCAACTTGACTTTCGAACATTGTTTTTGTTAAGTGTCATTGAGTTGGTTCCAACTCATAGAAACCCTTGTATAGAGTATCCAAGGAGTGGCTGGGGGTTTGAACCCTTGAGCTTGTAATTTGCAATCCAGTGCTTATCCTACAGCATCACATCAGGATTTCTGATTTTCAAAGTTGTTGTTAGTGCCATCGAGTGAGTTATTTCTGACTCATAGCAACCCTACGTAGAGTCAGCTTCAGAGCAGCTGCTGAATTTGAACCAATGACCTTACAGTTCAAACCAAACTTGTTGTGGTCCAGAACATTAATCCACGGTGCCACACCAGGACTCCATATTCAACAGAGGATCAAAATTTTCAGGAGGGGATGAAAAATAAAAATGAATCAAGTAACTTTAATAAGGAGGGGAAAAAATCTGCTTTCAAGTAATAAATATCAAGTTACTAACTTTGGAGTCAAGGGTTGAAGAGTGGCATTTTTTTACACAAAGTTAATTTTAGAAAATGGGTTCATTTAACTTAATATTACTTCACCAGGGACACAAAAATCATCTACAGGATAATTCAAACAATTTGGTTTACCTCCTAAAATTCAACAAAATTAAGGAGTAACTGGGAAACGTAAAACTGTAAGAAAATGGAGTTTGAGGAATGGAATGAGACTTAAAAGCGGACTGTGTCATGTGACACAATGTGAGACCATAAACTCCCTTCAAGAAATTCATCAATTTGCCCAGTGAAGCAACTATATTAAACATATTATATTTTCTTAAAGTTAAATTAGCCAAATACGATTCAAGATAAAATTCAATGGACAAGTATTATTAGTTTTATAGCACAGTGGTTGGCTAGAGATCCAAAACAAGGACTTCATTCTTCTTGGATCAACTATCAACACTCAAGGAAGCAGCAGTCAAGAAATCAGACAACGTACTGCATTAGGCAAATCTGCGGCACAAGAACTTTTTTAAAGTGTTAAAGAGCAAAGATGTCCACTTGAGGACTAAGGTACGCCTGACCCAAGTCATGGTATTTTCAATAACCTCATATGCATGTGAAAGCTGGACAGTGAATAAGGAAGACCGTAGAAGAATTGATGCTTTTGAATTACGGTGTTGGAGAAAAATATTGAAAATTGTCATGGGCTGCCAAAAGAACCAATAGATCCTGTTTGGAAGAAGTGCAGCCAGAGTGCTCCCTGGAGGCCAAGATGGCTAAACTTCATCTCTCATACTTCGGACATATTGTCAGGAGGGACCAGTCACTGGAGAAGGATATCATGTTTGGTAAGGTAGAGGGACAGAGAAAAAGAGGAAGACCCCCAACGAGATGGAATGGCCAAGTGGCAGCATCAATGGGCTCAAGTGTGGCAACAGTAGTGAGGCTGGCCCAAGATCGGGCAGTGTTTCGTTCTGTTGTGCATAAGGTCGCCATGGGTCGGTACCAACTCAACGGCACCTAACAACAACAACAACAGGTTTCTGGCTCCATTTGATTGAAGACTTACTATGAACACTGAACTTTATGGCAAGCCACATACCGTATCAACAACCAGAGGAATTCCAGCTATAGTAAACAGGAGAATCAAGGGAGCCTTTACCTCCGCTGCCAAAACTCATAACGTAATATGCATAAGAACAATGAATCAACATACAAAGCTAGAACACAAGTAACCTGAAGTAAACAAACAACTGAAAATTGTTCCTCAAAAGTAAGTCATAATGCGAAAGCTGCTGAGGAACCCAAACTCAAAAGAGCATGCACGCAAAAGCGTACACAGTTAACTTCTAGAGGACACCCAGTTCTCAGCCCCAAGTACACTCATCATAATCAAGGTGAGATCTAGAGGACAAAACGAATAAGAATGTGAATACAAGACTCTCCTTCAATGGCATTCCCTTTCTTACAGAGGTTCATACACGCAGTAAGAAGACAAAAAAAAAAAAAAAGTGAGTTTTTCCCATGGGGATCTTATAAGGAGTGTCATGACCATCATCCTAACTGAATATAGTTCACTCCTGAAACACACTGGATTTAGAAGTTGATAGCAGAATGCTTTATAAATAATAAAATAGTTGGTGAGAATTTCTGAGTCTGTTTTTTGTTTGTTTTAGGGTGAGTTTCATCACATAAAGATTGGACTCCTTATGTCCTGGACTAGCTAATGATAAATGATGCTATAAAATACCATTTCCTCTCTGCAGACATTCCTTGAAGTAATGCAATCCTCTTCCTGTTGTTAGGTGGTGTCAAGTTAACTCCAACTCACAGCCACCCTATGGACAACAGAATTAGGCACTGCCTGGTCCAGTGCCATCCTTAAAACAGTCAGCCACTACTGTGTTAATCTGTTTCATTGGGAGGTCTTCCTCTTTTTTTCAGTAACTCTCAACTTTACCAAGCATGATGCCCTTTCTCCAGGGACTGGTCCCCTCAAAGTGCATAAGATGAAGTCTTGCCATTCTTGTTTCTAACAGACATTCTTTACATCTTCCAAAACAGATGTTTGTTCTTCTTATAGTCTGAGTAGTCAATATTCTTCACCAATAACATAATTCAAAGAAATTTGTTGTTCTTATTCATTGTCCAGTCAAGCTTTCTCACTCATATGAAATGATAGAAAATACTATAACCTAAGTCAAAGTGACATCTTGCTTTTTAACACTTTAAAGAGCTCTTTTGCAGAAGATTTGCCCAAAGCCATACATCATTTGATTTCCTGACTGCCGTTTGATTCCAGGGGTGTTCACTGTGGATCATGAAATGAAATCTTTGAGTTTCAATTTTTTCTCCATTTATCATGTTAACTGCTCCAGTTGTGAGGATTTTTTTTTTTTCTATACATTGAGGTGCAATCCAAATTGAAGGCTGTGTTCTTTGGATCTTCATCAGCAAGAGCTTCAAGCTCTCTTCATTTTCAGCAAGCCACGTTGTGCGCCATCTACATATCACAGGTTGCTAATGAGCATTCCACTACTTCTGATGCTGCACTTTTCTTCACATAGTTCAGTTTCTCAGAGTATTTGGCTCAACACACAGACTGAATAAATTTGGAGAAATGATACAATACTGCCGCACACCCTTCCTGACTTAAAACCACACGGTATCCCCTTATTCTATTGGAATGACTGCTCTTGGTGTGTGTACAGGCTGTTCTGCATAAGCACAATTAAGTGCTCTTGGGTTTCATCTATCACCTCTATGTGAACAGTGCTCCCCAAATCTCACCCCTTCTCTCTCACGTTGAGTCTGATGCTGGCACTTTCAAACTCACACTTAGAAATCTCAGTGTCCAGTTCACGTTTTGAGCTCAACAAGCAAAGTTAATTGCTCCATTCAGTTACGACATCTCTCGCTGCCCTTACTACATTTTGCAATGCTATCACAATAAAATCATCGACAAGGACTCATTCCCCCAACACAGTAAGTCCGGTAAGTCTACCCATCCCTCAGCATCCGCTCCTAACCCACTTTCCAGATCATTTCTAACGAATGCATGCTTTATTGTTGCAAAGTGCCAGCCATTGAGTCCATTCCAACTCATAGGGACTTTGTATAGGGTTTCCAAGGTTTTAAGTTGTTCTCAGGAGCAGAAAGCCTTATCTTTCTCCTGTGGAGCAACTGGCAGGCTCGAACAATGGACCTCGAGGTCCAGTGCTTATTGTATGAAGCCACCGAGCATGCTTTGACCTTTGCAATAATCTGTTTCATCTTTCACACTCACTAGTATACACTACTCAATCAAATGTCAAACGTATTCTAGAAAAAGCTGAAGAGTTCCACATACATTTCCAAATGTATCCTCCATATGGAGGATCAACATCTAGCTCCAACATTCCTTTCCATATTTACCTTCTCTTCACACAACTCTCACAAATGCTTAGTACATACTAGAGTATTGCTACCTAAGTTCCAGTCCATACATGGTGCAGGAGCACTGCAGAAAAATCCGTGTTTGAACATACCCAGACAAGTTCTTTCAGTAATGAAACCTGTCTTTGTCTCATAAGAGTAACTTCAAATACACGGATGGGAAGAAAACAACTTTGAGGTCAAGGCCAGCGTCAAAATTCTTTACAAAAAGAGAACAACTTCCCAAATAGAATTAAACTAATTAGCGGCTTGCATACTGTTTTGGCTTTGACATTTTCACATGGATCTCTTGCTCCTCCTTTTTTTGGGTACCATCCCCTAAATTTTACTTTTCAATGGATCCATATTCCTTCGATGAAGTCAGTGGTTCAAACTCCTGACTCACTTAGTTACTAAACAAATGGTTGAAAGTCTAAGGCCACCCAAAGGCCCCTTGAAAGCAAGCCTGGCCATCACTCTGGAATACTCAGGCACTAAAAACCCTACAGAGCACAGTTCTATTCTGAAGACCAGGCTGTCATCACAGAGGTGACTTGACTTGACAGCTACTTGTTACATTTCTCCAACACACTTTGTAACACTCCAGGGCAAAAAAACCCAACCCCAGATGTCAGGGACATCACCATTATACTGCCCTGGACTTTACATACATGTTTCACTCTATTTTTTTGCCTTACAAGCAAAATCTAGTTTATTTATCTCTGCATTGCCCTATATCTACCGTACAATGATGCAAACAGTGATCAACAAATACACACTAAATACATACAACAGCAAACCAAAAGGTATTGCTACAAAATCAGAAAACCATTATTAAACAAAAATATCAAAACATGAAGTCACTATTTCTTGACATTAAGGTCTATACAATTCTGAAATTATGCTTCCATCTCTCGAACCCTTTCTGGAAGAGTTCTTGTGTTCTTCAGTTTATACAAAATAAAAACAGTTGTTGGGGCAACTTGTGTTCCTTTAAAAAAAAACAAAAACGTTTGTTTGGTTTTTTTTTTTTTTGCATTATAAAAACAAAAAGACTTGTGAAGCAGCAAGATAAGGGCTGTCTATTATCAAACAACCCTCAGCACACTTTCCTGGCCCCTTTCTCATCAACATATTTACAAATTTTCTTAAAGCCTCTGTGTCCTGCCAGGAAAATCCATGAAGATTACCTCTTGGGAATTCCAAAAATCAGTCACCAATAACCTTCTTTGCTGACCTCTCTGCCTCGAATTGAACTTGCCTAGTAGATCCCCTTGGATGTCACTATTTTGAGTGGGCCTCTTTTTTTGTGTGAAGGCAATCTTTGGAGGTTACACACAATTGTATTATTGCGAGAACTTGTTTGTAGATATTCACAGATCACAAATACATATTTAAATACATTTTGTTTGAAATAAACCCATGCATGTAGTCCCTGGATCCCTAGTACTAATACTTTTTGGGTTACCCTCATAAACACCTTGTAATTCACAGTGCCATCAGTGACACAATGTTAAAATACAGTACTTTTAACAATGATATGATTCTGGCTGATCCTAAACAACACCCGTCAGGTAGTTGTTGGTGCTGTCAACCATCCAGTGATTATGACTTATAGACATCCTATATAGCAGGAGTGGGACAACTTCCTTCTGCTATAATTCATAACATCATTCATGAACCATACAAAACTTAACAACTTCATTAACATGCTATATTTGGTCAAACATTTAATTAACTCAGAAGCCAATGATACTGAAGGAGGAACTCCAAGGTGTATTGAAGGAATTGGCAAAGAACAAGGTACCAGAAATTGATGGAATAAAAACTGAAATCTTTCAAGAAATTGAGGCAGCATAAGAGGCACTCACTTAACTCTGCCAAGAACTTTAGAAGACAACTATCTGGCCGACTGATTGGAAGAGATCCATATTTGTGCCCATTCCAAAGAGAAGTGACCCAATGGAATGCAGAAATCATTGGACAATCTCTTTGATATCCCATGTGAGTAAAGTTTTAACTAACGGTAATACAGAAATGGCTGCAAGCATACATCGACAGAGAACTTTCAGAGGTTCAAGCTGGATTCAGAAAAGGCCGTGGAATCATTGCTGATGTCCAATGGATCTTGGCTGAAAGCAGAGAATATCAGAAAGATGTTTACCACATGTGCTTTATTGACTGCGCAAAGGCTTTCGATTGTGTGGATCACAACAAACTATAAACAACATTGTGAAGTATGAGTATTCCAGAACACTTCATTGTTCTCATGAATACTCTGTACCTGGACCAAAAGGTAGTTGTTCGAACAGAACAAGGGAACATGGAATGGTTTAAAATTAAGAAAGGGAGTGACAAGGTTGTATTCTTTTACCATACTTATTCAAACTGTATGCTGAGCAAATAATCTGAGAAGCTAGGTTCTATGAAGAAAAACATGGCATCAGGATTGGAGGAAGACTCATTAACAACCTGTAATATGCAGATGATACAATCTTGCTTGCTGAAAGTGAAAATGACTTAAAATATTTACTGATGAAGATCAAAGAGCACAGCCTTCAGTATGGATTACATCTCAATATAAACAAAACAAAAATCCTCACCACTAGACCAATAAACAACATTCTTATCAAATAGAGAAAAGATTGAAGTTGTCAAGGACACCATTCTTCCTGGATCAAGTATCAATACTCATAGAAGCAGCAGTCAAGAGATCAAACAATGTATTGTATTTGGCAAATCTGCACAAGAACTTTTTAAAGTGTTGAAGAGCAAAGATGTCAGCTTAAGGACTAAGGTGCACCTGACCCAAGCCATGGTATTTTCAATAACTTCATATGCATGCAAAAGCTGGACAGTGAATAAGGAAGACCATAGAAGAATTGACACCTTTGAGTTGTGGTGTTGGAGGAGAATATTCAAAGTGGCATGGGCTGCCAAAAGAACCAACAGATCTGTGTTGGAAGAAGTGCAGCCAGAGTGCTCCTTAGGAGGCCGGGATGACCAAACTTCGTCGCTCATACTTGGGACATATTGTTAGGAAGGACCAGTAACTGGAGAAAGATATGATGTTCGGTAAGGTGGAAGGTCAGAAAAAAAGAGGAATACCCCAAAGAGATGGATTGGTCAAGTGGCAGCATCAATGGACTCAAGCGTGGCAACAGTAGTGAGGTTGGCCCAGGATCGAATAGTATTTCATTCTGCTGTGCATAGGGTCGCTAAAAGTCGGTACTGACTTGATGGCATCTAACAACAACAACAGCGTAATAGGTGTGGCGCCAGACTGCAAAGCCATCTGAACTGCAAGGTCGGTGGTTCAAGCTTACCAGTTGCGCATTGGAAACCCAATACAGGGTCGCTATGGGTAAGGATCAACTCGATGGCACTTAACACAACAACAAATGTAATAGCCGTGAAGTCCTGGCATGGCTAATGTGTCAGACTGCAAAGCCGTTTGAATTGCAAGGTCAGTGGTTCAAGCTCATACAGGGACTCTATGGGTCGGAACCAACTCAATGGCACTTAACAACAGCAACAAGAAGTATACTAGCTGGAGTCCTGGTATGGCTGCTGGGTAACACGCTGGGCACAAAGCTCATTTTATCTGTTAAGGTGAATGGTTTATACCCACCAGCTGCTCCTTGGAAACCCGATACAGGGTCGCTATGGATCAGAACTGATTCAATGTCACTTAACGACAACAACAATGTGACAGCTGCAACTGCAGTTGCCTTGGCAGGTCCAGAACAAATGATTTCAAGGGCCTTAGACAGTCCTTAGACCAGACGAGTCCAGCCCTGCTGTATAGGGTTTCTGAGGATCAATTGGTGGGTCTGAACTGTCCCACCTATGATTAGATGTGGCACTTATCCTACAGTGTCACATCTTCAGGTAGTTTGTTGTTAAGTGCCGTGAATTAGGTTCCGACTCACAGCAATCCTGTGTAGAGTTGCAGAACCAAAAATTAGCTTATAGAAGGTCAAAGTATAAGGAGATTTCTCTATTTTGCACATAGCATACTTGGGAGCATACCTTAATCTTAAAGGTTCAGTAACTAATTCAAGGTCATCTGTTGGTTGGTGGTAGATTCCTACTCCCATCATCGATTCTCTTGCTGGACTGCCTTCCAGCTTATTTTGGGATACTCTATGACTTAATTTCATCAAAGCAATCTTTGTTGTTGTTGTTGTTGTTGTTAAGTGTCATTGAGTCAGTTCCAACCCACCGTGACCCTGTATAGGGTTTCTGAGGAGCAGCTGGTGAGCTTGAACTGCCGACCTTGGGGATCAAACCAACATTGCAGTCCAGCGCATTAACCCACAACTCATACCAGCAATATTTATGGTGCATAAAAATACAGATGTGATGTATGACTAAGTTGAAGAGGTCTTTCATCAACACACAAGGTGGCCACCTATGCTAGAATCTAATGCCCATTCTACCAACACACATTCTGGCATATATCGCCTCTTAGTTTAAAATGTACTTGCCTGTAGAGTAGAAACAGATACGAACAGCTTTAATAAATTCTTTATAAATATTAATATCAAAATTTTCTAAAATACTATGAAAAGCAGCTTATGATCAACTGCGAATAAAAATTCTGCCCCATCAATTTTTACTTTGTGGCAAACCAGGGGAAGGTAAACTAAAGCCTGTGAGCTACATCTTACCCTGATGTCAAAACTGATAAAGTTTTATTGAGATACCGTCATGTCCATTCCTATAATCTATGGCTATTTTGAAGCTACAAAGACAGAGTTCAATATTTTCTGTCGAAACCATGTGGTCCTGTTTAAAAATGTACAAAATTATACTTCTTGCCCCAGCAACATCATATTTAAGAATTAAGCTTTAAGAAATAAGCATGCAATTATACACAGGGATACTTATATGGCAACAGTCTTTATGAAAGAAAAGAGGTGACAACAACTTAATGCCTAAGGAACTCATCACATAAATGATGGTACTAGGAATCCATCTAAAAGTATGATGGCTATCTACAATGACAAGATGGAAAAGGTATGTATAACATACTTGCATCAAAAGATGAGGTAAGTCATACACACATCATCTAGTATGGCCCCTTTATATAGTTACTATCTGTCCATACATACAGATTTGGCTGGTTGGTTGGTTATGTACCATGGAGTCAGTTCCGACTCATAGTGACCATGCATAGATTTCCGAGGCGGCAAATCTTTACAGGAGCTGAAAGCCTCATCTTTCTTCTGCAGAACAGCTGGTAGTTTCAAACTGCTGATCTTGGGATTAGCAGCCCAATTTGTAACCAATAAGCTACCAGAGACTCCTTATATATCAGATAGAAAACTGGAACATGTAAATAAAATGCTTCCTTGATAGAGACCTTTCAGATAGTTTTACTGTCCTTTTGATAGTTTTACAATTCTTCAGCTCTATACAATGGAGTCCTGGTGTGGCACTGTGGGTTAATGTGCCAGACTACAAAGCCATTTGAACTGCAATGTCAGCGGTTCAAGCTCACCAGCTGCTCCTCGGAAACCCTACACAGGGTCGCCACGGGTCAGAATTGACTCAACAGCACTTAACAATAGCAACATACAATGAATATGCTTCCTTTTTATGAAAGTTGTAAAAGAATGCTGAAAACTATCAAAAGTTATAATTAGTATTACAAAGAATAGATTCAGCATTTTATATGCACTGGGTTTATCAGAAAACTCAGAGCATTTGTTTTTGCATTTGTTTATTGGTCTTTGTGTTTTGGAAGGAAGGGGTTTATACTACTGTTTTGTTGTTATCTTTGTTTTAAGACACATGTAATAAAGTGACGGCTTAGGTCCCACTATGTGTGGCAATGGCACCTTAGATTTGAAAATCTCTAACTAAAGCATGCATGGGTTAGGAGGAGGAAAGGTTAACAGAATAATCCCTTGATGAAAATGTATTAATTCATTCAATGCTTTGCTTCTGGGTTACCATAAAAAGGTTCATAAAGTACCCAAAAGCCACGTAAGATTTTCGAATTATGTTGCTCAATGACTGATTCTCAGTGAAGAGTTAAGAAAAGAGACATTTCTCTCAATTCCATTTTTTTTTTCCTCAGCAAAGTAGCTTCTGCAAAATAGGCACAAATATTTTTCAAACTAGTCAATGAAAAGGCTAAGTATATCCATAATGGTATTAGGAATCCTGAATTCCCTTGGTAAACAGGTTTTATGTAAATAGGGCTTAAGGCTTGCTAACTAACTACAACAAAAGGGTAGAAGAAAAGATTGCTATCAGCAACCAAGCAACCAACACACACTACCCACCCTGTGCCAGACTTCAGAGGAATCATCTTTAAGTCACATTATATTTATGAGGTAACTGAGGGCCAGAAAGATTATTTAACTTTTCCAAATATCCTGTTACTGCCAAGGTAATTCCTAATCACAGTCATGTGTTGCAGAGTAGAACTGTGCTCCATAAGGTTTTCAAGGTTGTGACCTTCACAAGGCACATGGCCAAGCCTGAATTCTAAGGTGCCCGTGGGTAGATTGGAACTGCCAATCTTTCAGGTAGTAGTTGAACCATTTACATCACCAGGGAATCCTAAAGTCATATCAAGAGATAGATTCAAAACCATGATTATCTGACTCAAAAAATCCACTCTCTTCCCACATGCTCATGCAAACAGAAGTGTTATCTCTGTATACAATACCAACGTGAATTTAGCAGTCAACTTGAAATTACTAAAGATATTATACAATGGCCGTGTCAATTAATTAAACACTGATTTATTTAAAGTAGTAAGCTTTGGACATCTTCCCAAAATAAAATCTACCAATATTCTTCATCTTTGCATTTATTTAAATATGTGTATATGAATATGCATGCTGCGTGATATGCTCTATTCCATTACAAAGAGAGAGCACAAAACGTTCTCATATTTTGGAACTCAGCTGGAGTCTGTACACAGCTGCAGACACTGACTATAGGTACAAATAAACAAGTGACTTGGTTTATTCAGATTTTCCCACAGTAAGATGATTTCTTTTAATTAAACTATGTATCCTGAAAATTGCCATGCAAAAAAAACCTGTGCAGTGCATGACCTATACGATCCTACTAAGGCCTTTCCCTCATACTATTTGTTCTCAATTATTTATTGATGTTGAGTCTATCCCGACTCATAGCTTTCCTGTATAGGGTTTCCGAAGAGCAGCTGGTGGGCTTGAACTGCCAACCTGTGGGTCATAGTCCAATGCTGATCCTACAGCGCCACACCAGGAGTCCTTCTTTCAATCACATCCTTATTAAAACTATACACATTAGACGTTCTGTGAATTCCTCACAATACCACCTTCAAGCACAAAACAATCCTAAACCAAAAACCAGACCCACTGCCACAAGTTCATTACAACTCACATCAAACGCTACAGGACGGTGTGGAGACCTGGTATGGTGCTAAAGGATAAACGCCGGACTGCAAACCACAAGGTCAGCTGTTCAAACCCACCAGCCACTCCTCGAAAACCTATACAGGGTCGCTATGAGAAGGAACTGAAACAATAGCACTTAAACAACAACAACACAGGGCAGAGTGAAGCTGCCTCATAATTTAAGGAAAGAGACTACCACATCATTTTCCAAAGGAGCAGTCGCTGAATGTGGCCTGCAAGTTCTAACTACCCTTTGGGTTAACAGATGAGTGATTAAATCATCATTATGCCACAAAAGCTGCTTCACAAGTTAAACGAAACCAAGGGGAAAATCGGGGTTGCGTTATGCCATCTTTTTTGGGGAGGTAGGATGGAGTCCTCGTGTGGCACTGCAGGATAATGCAATGGACCACAAGATCAGTTTGAACCTCAAGGGCAGCAGTTCAAACCCACCAGCTGCTCCTTGGAAACCCTCGACAGGGTCACTATGAGCTGGAACGTCACAACAACATCTAGGTAGGTGATGGCAATGTGAAGTCTTAACCCTGTATCCCCCCGTAGAGTCCGTGGTACAGGCCTAAGACATAGAACTCTCTAGTTCTATCCCTTTACTTCCACAGCAGCTCTGATATCTATCACTTTTACCTACAGCTCATTTGAAAGATCTATTTTTAAAGAAGATTTCATTTCTTCTTTTCTTTTAAAATGGTTAGTCTACAAATGGATCATCAATGTGGCAAGGAAAAAAGAAAGGATTTGGGGGTAAATCCTGATGGGATTTCCAGATTTGGGACCTTTATTTTCTCATCTGTAAAATTAAAATACAGAGGGATAGCTGCCCTCACAGGGTTTTGTAAGAAATGAACAAGATAACATATTGTTGTTGTTATGTGCCATGGAGTCGGTTCTGACTCATAGCGACCCTATACAGGGTTTCCGAGGCTGTAAATCTTTACAGGAGCAGAAAGCCTCATCTTTCTCCAGCGGAACAACTGGTAGTTTTGAACTGCTGACCTTGCGGTTCACAGCCCGATTTGTAACCACTAAGCTACCAGAGCTACTTAAGATAACATATAGTAAAGCTAGTAATTTCATAGTAAAGCTAGTATTCATAGTTAGAATATGCACTGCATATTCTAAGAAGTAACTATGAAATTATTAGCTTTACTCTTTCTTAGCAAGAGACCAAAGCAACTGTTAGCCCAAATATATATGATGTTTACTTAAGGTGCACTATGCTTAAGCTAGGGTTAACTTACAGAGAATAGCTATTAGGAAAAAAAAACACTATCTACCTGACTCGATGGCACTCAACAACAACAACAACAACAACTATAATAGCATACTTCACATTGTTGTTGTTGTTAAGTGTCGTCGAGTTGGTTCCAACCCATAGGGACCCTGTAGAGGGTTTCCAAGGAGTAGCCGGTGACCTTAAACCACTGACTTTGTGGTTCAAACCAATTTTGCAGTCCAGCGTATTAGCCACAGAACCACACCAGTACTCCATACTTTACATTAGAAAACAATTATTTTTAATAAGATCATAATACAAGGCTGAAGAATAAAAACCCACATATAAAGCACATTAGTTTCCTCAACAAATACATCCCAAGCTCTTTACTACAATTAAATATTGTAGACAATTGCTCAGATATAGATATGCATGTTGCTTGCAAATATTTCAATTTTACCTAAAGGTGTATATTCTACTAAGGAGGACTGGTGGCACAGTGGATGAAGCACTTGGCTGCTAGCAAAAGGTCAACAGTTAAAACCCACCAGCCACTCTGAGGGAGAAAGATGAGAAGAATCTTTAAATTCTATAAAGATTTACAGTCTCAGAACCCTGTGGGGAGCAGCTTGGCTCTGTCCTGAAAGGGCACTGTGAGTCAGAATAGACTCAAATCAGTGAGCTTGGTTTTTGTGCTTGAGGTACACTATTTGCAAGGAGCTCTGATAGCGCAGTGGTTACGAATCGGGCTGCGAACCACAAGGTCAGCTGTTCAAAACTACCAGCTGCTCCACGGGAGAAAGGTGAGGGTTCTGTTCCTGTAGAGATTTACAGCCTCGGAAACCCTGTACAGGGTGGCTATTCGTCGGAAACGACTCCACGGCACACAGCCACCATCATACACTATCTGCGAGTCCTGGTGTGGTACCACAGGATAAGCTTCTGTGCCGTGGAGTCGGTTCCAACTCATAGTGACCCTGAATAGGTTTTCCAAGGAGATAAATCTTTACAAGAATGGAAAACCTCATCTTTCTCCCGCGTAATGGCAGGTAGTTTCAACAGGATTTTGGCAAAACCAGAGACAAAGGCTTGAATCTTATTTGGAAAATGATGCGTAAAGCTTTAGTATATATCAAGTACTAACGAGTGTAACACAGGATGACAATCTGAGGCCACGAGTAGAATTGATGATACAAAGGTAAACAGGACCCTAAAGAATTTGTCCACTTTGTCTCTGGTCTACATTTACCATAGTTAACAGCATCACTCTTAGATCCATGAAAGCCAACCTGGCAAGAATTTTTCAGACTAATGGGTGATATAACACAAACCCATTGCCATAAAGTCAGTTCTGACCCAGAGCCACCAAAGATGACAGAATGCAATTGCCCATAGGGTTTCTACGGTGGTAAATCTTTAGAGAAACAGATTGCCACATCTTTCTGCAGAAGAGGTTTGGGTTTGTAGGTTAAAGCCACTGACATTTCAGCTGGCAGTCGAATACCTAAATAATGTCCAGCAGGGCTCCTTAGGGATGAGAGAAGAGGTCTCCAAAAAAACAAATGTCTGTCAATGTCAAAAATCTCCTTTCATTGAGTAAAGGAAAACTTCCTTTTTATTTCAACTTAATCCATATTTTTTAAAAATCAAGCTTCTCAATAGGACAAAAAAAAAAAATGTAGAGCAAGCACCTGAGTTGCTTTGAGAGAAATTAAAGTTTACTGAGCGCCTCCTATGTAACTGAACGTAATAGAATTTCCCTTGTGCTTTCTCATCTGATCTCCCTGACAAATAGTAAGCAAAGTGTTCTTTATTCTTTTTGAAAATAAAGAAAATAAAGGTCGTGGTAAAGTAACATATCACAGGTCACAAGACAGAACCAGAATCTTGAACTCAGGTCTGATCCTTCAATTATCTACTTCAGGATGCCCTAGTTCCAAACACTAAGTGTGGCACAATGGGACAGAAAATGCTGAAAAAACTAACACTATTATTTTTTCAAGTTTCATTTTTAGAAAAAGTCACAAAATATTTGTGATTTTCTTAGGGAGGAGGTATGTGATAATAGTTTAGCTCACCTATTTAACCCTAAGATTATGAAGAAATATTTTTAGTAAATCAAAGTAGAAAAGGCTGAATATAACTACAATATCCCTTTTCGTAATCAAAAACTATTTCTATGATCAGGATAACAAAGGGATTATTAGATATTCTAAATGAATATGATGTGGTTTTTTTTTTTCACAGAGTAACTAGTTTCTCTAATTAAGAAAAGAATAAATTTTGAAATTGACTATAAGAAAAAAAAAACACCAAATAATGTTCAGTCTTATAAATATCAAACTTTAAAATTCACAACTAAAAAGATGTTCTTATTTACTAAAAGAAAACTTCCAACATCATCTTAATGTACCAAATAAAACAAAACACAAAAAAAATTAAGTAATTCTTAAAGTCAGTATACTTTAGAATGTAGAGATAAACATCTAATGATTTCATTTGAAATGTGATGTGCCAAGTTTACACATAAATCTTGACTTTGCTATAGAATTGACTTCTTGCTTATTTAAAATATTCCATAATATCAGGATATCTTTTGAAGAAAATAAACCATCATACAGTGAGTATGAATCAGATTAGGTATCTAAAACTTTACAAGAAGAACACATGTACTCACTAATTTTCTGTAATATATCCTTGAGTTAAATTACTATTACATATACTTTTGTTTAAAAATTGTAAGTTATGCATGGAAATTATTTTAACAGCTTACAAGTGTTTTCCTTGTAACTACTTGTCAGTTATGGAAGCACATACAAATACTATATATATTAACTATGAATTAACATATACTATATATATATATACATATATATGTTAGAGAAAATGACACTTCATGAAACATGAACACATTTCACGAAACATGAACACAAAGAAATTATTAAAGTCTGAAAGTACAGAGAAAGGCAGTTCAAAACTAAAATTCAAACCTACTAGGAAATCTTTTTTTAGGTAAACTCAAGATAATCCATAGCACTACTATTCAGTAGGGGGGAAAACTCAGACCTATGAATATCTTAAAAATTATCACTGCATAGTCAGAAAGCTGTTATATAATAGATCCACATTTTAACCTGCTATAAATTGAATCAGATCAAATCAAAAGAATATCCCAAAACACTATATGTAATGTGCAGTTACAACCGAAATCAAATAATAACATCTTACCCACCCCATCAGTAATAGTAAGTTTAAAACAGCTGAAATCGTGAATAAGATTGAGACATGCCTCTGGAGAAATGGGTGGAGGGGAAGGTCAGCTCTAAAATGGATCTCTCTGAAGATGTCCTAAAAAAGTTACTCATGTGGCTTCCCACCAATGTCCCTTAACAAAGGCCAAGTCCAGAGGACTTGCATCTTTTGAACTTGCCCAGTTTCCAGAATTCATGATTTAAAAACCACACTGGAAGCTTTTTGGGCAGCAGTTGAATTACAATGGTTCGGCTAGGCCCTTCTAAATGCAGAGAGAGAAAAGGGGAAGAAGAAGAAAAAAATGTATTATACTTAAGTTTGTTTTGTCTTAAACTCCGACCTTCTGGTTCAAAAATTGTATCCCTCTGACTAATATAAACCTTTATTACAAAGAAATGGTTTTTAAAAACAGCCCCCAGCCAGTGAGAAGGAATGAGGGAGTAAGAATGGTAACATACAGTACCATGAGCTGCCGAGGCCTCCCAGACATTGGTACCAGCTTAACAGATGACTCCTGGCCTTCAGGCAGACAGCAAAACACAGCCCAGGGAAGGGGGCACAAGGGACAGCAGCCGGGGGAGGGGCCCTAGCTTGGCAGTTTACACAAGAAGGCAGCTCAGCTCCTTCCTGGCGCATTCCTCCCCTCTATCTCCCAACCTCTTTGTGTGTGTCTTGTCATATTTTCTTCAGCTCTTAATTGTCCAGACAGCAAGACTTTAAACAGCCACAGTTTAGGAAAAAGCGAAAATCTTCTAAGTGACCATCACAGCAAATCAGCTTCATGCTGGTGGGTAAAATTTTCCAGGGGAAGTGTTCTTCTGATAGTTCCTGAGTCTCTAAGTCGCCAGCCACCCACCCCCACTCCCCGCCACACACACTCCCCTAGAGGGCTCAACGCACTTGTGGCAATAAAACATTCATGCGACTTGGAATTTTAACACAATGCCATTTCCCTAGTTTAACCTGAAAGGAATGCACTAGTCACAACAGACTACATCATCCTGCCATTAAACCCTGCCAAGGAACTGCTTGTTGGCCGCAGTGGGCCAGCGCTGCCGGGAAAGGAGCATGCAGACCCATAAGCATCACGGGCCATCTCTGCTTCCTCTGCCTCATCCAGCTACACCCTGCTCTTGAACAGGATCCCTGACCTCTCACATTGTGGCCAGCTTGTGATGCATGTGTCACTGTGGAACTTCTGCAGAGCCACACAGTGTAGGCCATTGGCTGCTCCCTCTCAACAGCACCTGGGCCAATGCCAAGGGCTCTTTCTTTTTATGACTGCTACTATGCAAGGAGCTCTGTTTAAGTGCAGGGATGCATTTTCCTTGAGTTGTAGGGCTGTGCCCTTTTCCTATTCTGTGTGGGACTTTATAAACAAACAAACAAACAAAAAAAAAAAAA
This sequence comes from Chrysochloris asiatica, assembly GCF_000296735.1. NCBI lineage: Eukaryota > Metazoa > Chordata > Mammalia > Afrosoricida > Chrysochloridae > Chrysochloris > Chrysochloris asiatica. The sequence goes on along the minus strand of NW_006408583.1, from coordinate 10,627,597 downwards.
CACCTTTACATTTGCATTCATAATTAGATTATGATTACTGACAAAAAAGCATGCTGGGGGGACTACTTATCAAATCTGCCAGTTCTTTCATATTTAAGCGACATTTAACTTACACTTACTTACCAAATAATTCCTCCTGCATATCTGAGGAAATCCCAAAGGTGCTGAACATTAAAACATCCACAAGTTCCCATTTCATGTGCTACCGTACCATTACAAAATGAATAATCCACATTATTATGATTTTTTTAAAAAGAGATTTACTAAGTTAGTGTTTGTTGAGGGATTTCTGGCTTCTGGGTAATGTAATTAATAAACTTATAAAGGGCAAAATATACACCCAATTAAAATTAAAATCACCATAAAAGTTTCAAAGTTATTTTAAGAGCTCATTGTTGACTTTGCTGTAAGACTTTATTGTTGTTGTGCGACATGGAGCTAGTTCCAGCTCGTAATGACCCTTGTAGAGGGATTCTGAACTGTGAACCACTTGGTTACCATTCCAGAGATTATTCTACAGCGTCACAACAAACCATTATTATTACCAAAAGTATCAATTTTGATAAATTACCAGTTTCCAAAATTGCACCCAAACAGTCTTTCCTTGCCTTTCCATTTGTCTCCCACTACTAAATCAAGCACGCCTTCAGGATTTCTCCTTCTCTAGATGTTCCTTCTTACTATTTTCATATGGTCCCTTTTAACTTTCAACCTTATTTGATTGGAAAAAGTTCCAAACAGGTCCAAAGAACAGCCAGTCCCTTCTTCCTTGACCCTGATAGTCACAGCTCACCAGGCTGTGACAATCCTTGAAAAAGGCAGTGGTGTCCCCATTTCAATCTCCTAGAAAGAGACTAGACCCCCTCTCAGTAGCAGAAAATTCATAAGAAAATATACTGAAATATAAAATAATGACCTTTAAACAACATAACACACATACACACATAAAATTCAACCAAATCGTCTTCTTTAGTGTCATTTTCGTCTCATTAATAATTGGAATTTGTCTTAAACCCTAGTTAAAGGAGTTTTTCTTTCCTTTAAACTGACATTGGAAAGTCATTGTAATCCCTTCGCCTTAACCAAGCCATGTTAATTTGAAAGAGGCGACCAGCAATTAATTTTTTTTTTAATTTTTCTTTGAAGGAATTATATTTGACTTGTAGAGGGAGGGGGATGGGTAAATCAATCCAACACAGAAGAGTAAAGGTTATCAAAAGCTATGTGAAATATTTCTACTTCAAAACCAAACTGTCAGTTTAATCTGTGTACAATGCAGCAATACAGACATTTGATTCTTTTCATGAAATCTGATTTATTACCAATGTGTGTCTTCAAATTCTAATTTTGATAGTAATAGTAAGAAACCCAGTAAAACTGAAGACAAAAATAAGATGGTTTCTATGTAAGTGTCAGCACTTGTTTGTTTACATCAAATTATTAACACAGGGACTTCTGAGTATCTTGGGCCAATTAATTAAAAAAAAAAATCTGTGAATGTTCACATGTTTAACCCTATGAATTCCAAAATGTACAGTGGTGTCTTCTGAGGGCATCTGAAGGATTTAGGGTGTGGCGCTGTAGGATAAACACTAGACACAGTCAGTGGTTTAAACCCTGGTTCTTTGGAAACCCTATACTGGATCACAATGAGTCAGAAAGCTCTTGTAGTATAGTGGTTATGAGTGGGGCTGCTAACCTCAAGGTCAGTAATTCAAAACTACTAGCTCTTCTGAGGGAAAAAGATGAAGTTTTCTGCTCTCATAAAAATTTACAGCCTCGGAAACCCCATGCAGGGTCGCTTTGGGTCAATATCAACTCCATGGCACACTGCCACCATGAGTCAGAACGGACTTAACAGCACTTAATAAGATAAACAAAATAAACTAATCAAAATTTGAATAACCAAAATTCCAACCAATTTTATATTCTATATATTCACTGCTGGAGTCCTGGTGTGGTGCTGTGGGATAAAGCACTTAGACCTCAAGGTCAGTTTGACCAAAAGATCAATGGTTCAAATTCACCAATCCCTCCTTGGAAACCTTATATTGGGTCACTATGCGTCAGAACTGACTCAAAGGCATTTAGCAAAAACAGCAACATATTTACTGCTTGTTGCTAAGTGTCCTCAATTGGGTTCTGGCTCATATCATAGTGACCCTGTATAGGACTTCCAAGGAGGGGCTGGTGAGTTTGAACTGCCAACCTTGCAATCCAGTGCTGTATCCTACAGTGCCACACCAGGACTCCATATTCACTGCTTCTGCGGTTGTTGTTGTTGTCACGTGTCTTTGAATGGGTTCCAACTACCGATACTAGTATGGAAAAGACTTCATATGAAACCGTACCAACAAAAATATATGCATTCAGACCCATTAGAAAAAGAAATCTGCATATCAATAAATTTACTCAACTGCTAGAAAGATCTAAAATCTAAAGTTCTGCAGACAGAAGCACTGATTTTATTTGGTACTCCCCAGAAGAGCCAGTCTTTGATGTTGTTGTTAGGTGCCATCAAGTCGGTACCAACTCATAATGACCTTATGCACAGCAGAACAAAATACTGCGAATCCTGGGCCAACCTCACTATCATTGCCATGCTTGAGTCCATCGATGCTGCTACATGGCCAATCCATCTCCTTGGGGGTCTTCCTCTTTATCTCTGACCATCCACCTTACCAAACATGATATCCTTCTCCAGAGACTGGTCTTTGATAACCATCAGTAATTTCCATCATCCTTTAACTAAAGGAAACCTGGACAGTGTTAAATGACACTTATAAACAAGAGTTTGAAAGTTTTGTTATTTCTACGAAGCAAAATAGGTGAGATTTCACCAACTTCTATTACAAAATGGCAAGGGCAGTCACCAAATCATGTTACTTATCCAGCTTTACAAGAATCCATTTGGATCCAACAAGATTGGTTAAATCAAGCCTGCTCCTATTCAGAGGGAAGCCAAAACATCAGATGTAAAAGAAGGGACAAAGAAATATGACAAAGGGACAGAAAGTAAATAAAGGAAAAGATGAAATAGGAAGGGAGAAAAAGAGGAAGAATGGGATTAGGAGAAACCAAATGGAAGCTTCAGGAGCAAAGGAGTGAAGGAAAAAGGAAGGCAGAAGGGGGAAAAAGTGGGATGGCTGGAGGAGAATGAAGGCACTGGAGCCCCATGACACACCAGTGGATCAAGGCAGCTGGCCAGAAATGCTAATTCAGCGCTTTAACAAATCAATGCCACTTGAAAAGTACAATGCGGAGCCCTCACTGGGTAGATGTCAGGGGACTGAGAAAATGCATTCTCAAGTATTTCACATTAAGAGGGAATAATGTGTTAATTTATAACTCTTCACCCTATACACTTGGATTATCTATCTGTGTCAGCGATTTGACTTCTTAAATTTATCAAAAACACACGCAAAGGGAGGCAGCTTCAGCTCCACCACTGGGAAATGGAGGTTTAAGAAAAGCATGTCCTAGGTAGTACTGCTGTTCTTTTCACTGTCCTATTTGTGCGGAAACGTTGGTGGGGGTGGCAGGGAGGAGGGGAACCCCTGGTCCAGTTACTAAAGCAACCAGAGAAAAGACTTTCTAGGCCTGTTGTTGATTGCATTAGGTACCATCCGTCAAAAGTGACACAGAAGAGAAGGAATAACTGGAATCATCAACCAGAGCTGCCATGAACAGAATTTACTCTTCAGAAACTTTTAAGTCTCTCAGCACACCCAATGGATTATAAACAGCTCTAGCCATGCTACCAGCTTTCTATAGACTGAGCTCTTCACAATAGGAAGGGACATGGTTCAAGAAGTGATGTGCCAAATGACAGTATTCAGGAGCCTAATGAGAGGGATTCCTTCTTTATTTAAGAAAAACCTTCTTTATTAAGTATCAAAATTCTAAGAATTGTATCATAATTGTTCCTTATGTAAATTTAGTTAACTTAATATAGTGACTGCAGGGTTTCTGAACACGAGGGAGAGAACAGATTGTAATATTTGCTGCCAAAATCATGGCATTATCAAACTTAAGTTTTCAAAGTGCTATTGTTGTTAAAGTGTTGCCCAGTGGGTTCCAACTTATAGGGACCCTGTATAGGGTTTCCCAGGAGCAACTGGTGAGTTTGAACTGCCAACCTTGTAGCAGATCACTGTGTATCCTACAGTGCCACATCAGATCCAAGCTCACTCAAGGATCTCCCTCCATTCTACAACTGGGTACAAACAGAAATGAAATACAAGGGTAGACCTTCCCCTGGTTTCTACCGGGGAACCACCACGGTTCTAAGAGATAGATACTCACTACAGAAAACAAACATTCTTTTTTCTTTTTCCATCTTTCCTAAGATTATTACAGTCAATTTTTAAGATAAATATTGGATTACAAACTGAAACTACAAATAAATAGCCAGAAATCGGATGCACTTAGTCAAAGGGTTGAAATGTCCTTAATAGTATAATTTCATGAAATGTTTCATTTTCTTTCAGAGGAGATAATTAATAAGAAATTTCCTGGTTCAAGACTAAAGAGTATGCTGTTTCCCATTTTTTATAAAATCTTAAGGGACAGCATAAATATACTGAGCAGTAGATATTTGCTAAACATAAAGAATAAAGTATATGTATGTATGCTTTCCAAGGTCTCTATCTATGCCCTGAAGAGAATAATGTGTCCTATCCCAGATCTTTGCATGAATTACTATTCCTGTCTGTCCCATCCCAGCTACCCCCACATGAACTATCCTTATCATTATGATCCCCCTTAATCCCCTTACCTCCACCCTTCCCCCACCACACACACCTAAGGGGTTAAAAGATTTCAGTACATTTGTGACTTGTCAGTGACATATAATACCCGGGTCCTTCATGCAATCAACTTTTACTTGACATGTATTTGCTCATCACAGGACCCGCATTACTACTGGGAAAATGAAGAAAAACCTAAATTAACACTTGACATTCAATATGGTCAAGTCCTTAATTGGCTGGGCTTCCTGAGAAAGCAATTTTCTATTCCCCAAACTGTTCGTGTGTCATGTGTGGAGTACGGCTCCTGGCCATCACTGCTGTCCCTCGCTCCCTCTAATGAGAGCAGATGAATTAGTGCTACGTGACACGATTTGAACAGGGCTTCCTCCTCCTCCCCTTCCCCCAATCTTTCTCCGAATCCATTGACAGCTGTGTGGCAAGTGGAAGAAAGAGAAGTGTAAGAGCAAAAATCCTGTAAAAGAATGATCATTTTAAAAATGAATCTTAAATATCTTGTTGAAACTCCAGAACAACAGGGTCATTTAATTGTGAAGGTGGGGAAAGGGGGCTGCTACAAAGATCAAGGGAATTATCTGGCTGTGGCTGATTTGGGTTATATTAACTTCTAGCACGATTCTTCCATTCCTGGCTTGTTGTAGTATTCGACTGCGCTGCTGCTCTAATTAAAATGGAATTTACATCCACTTAAAAAAAATTCTTTTTAAAGGTCTGGAGAATGGGTCAACTAGAAAAAAATGAACAGCATGAAATGATTAGTAATCTAAGATAAATATGCTTCCTGGTTAAATAAAAAGAAGCTCCTTTCAATACCCAATTAAGGCATGAACAACCTAAACACAAAACTCTACTTGTTTTCAAATACTGCCCAGCATCTAAACTTAATGCTAACTATTCTATTTAAAGTCATTTTGTTCAGTCTCTTTTCATAGTGAACGAATGTCAACTCAATCAGTTGAGTACTGATTTGACTCTATTAATCTGAAGAGAGAGGGTATATGTATTTTTTAGATATACTTACTAACATTGCAGATAAGCACTGGACTGCTAACTGCAAAGTGGGCAGTTCAAATCCACCAGCTACTCCTTGGAAAGCCTATGCATGGTTGCTGTGAGTCAGAACCCACTGGACAGCACTTAACAATATTAGATCAGTAAGAAACAAGTGAATGCAAGCAAGAAGGGCAGGCAGGACAGGATCCACTTTCTACCGAAAGGGATTTCCCTGCTTCTTACTCACTGTGAGATTAAAGAGGAAGTCATTTTAAAGGCCTAAATTACTTACCCAGTCCAATCAGGAAAAAACACAACTGGGGGAGGAAAGAATATGAGGCAAATCACACATTTGGGAAAGCGATTAGACCAAAGTAGATTCATATGTGAAAATAATTAGTGAAAGTCACAAGCACCATAGAACTCATTCTTATTCTGATGAGAGCTGAAACAAAAATGCTACCTGAGTACAAAAATTATGTCAAAATAGTCCTGGTGCCACAAAACTAATGTAAGCATGCAATTCACCGGATTATATAAAAAATACAAAAGTAATTTCAAGGGTAGATCCAATCTCTTCAAATTAGTAACTATCATTATTCATCATTATCTTAAAATATATTTTAAGTTTTGTTGTTGTGCCTTTAAATCGGTTCCAATTCATTCCGAAGAACAGCTGTTGAGTTTGAACCACCAACCTTATAGTTAAAAATTCAGAGCTTAATCTACAATGCCACACCAGGACTCCATAATTTCATTTAAATAGCAATGCTGTAAAAAAGACACGAAAGTAAATCTGAAGATATGAACATACGGCGAAGCCCACTTTTATACTAGATCTGAAGTTATAACTTGAATCCAGAAAAGGCTATTTTCCCATTTATCTGTCAGAAATTAGATGAAAAACATGAAAGCTTTTTAAGATTTCTTTTTCCTTAAAAAAAAAAAAAAAAAGCAATTAATATCATGATGTTAGTATCATTAAACTAAGAGTAGATACAAACTGTGAAAGAAGGAAACTTTTGGGGACACCTTGCATTCCCGAAGTTGTCATTGAGTTGGTTGTGACTCCTAGCGATCCTGTATAGGGTTTCCAAGGATCAAGTGGTAACTTGAAAAGCTGACCCTTCAGTTAGCAGTTCAATGTTTATCCTACAGTGCCACACCAGGATCCACTACTAGGTTTCAGATAATAATATCATTCCAAGGGATGCATATCATTTGAAATGATTTTCACTGAAGCAAAAGAACACAAAGGACAAACGCTGTTGTATATTAGGACATGCACTGCATAAATGATCCCTCCTGGGGGTCGAGGCATTGATACCTCCGGTAGCATCAATAAGCTTCCTTCTGAAAACAGACAGTTTGAGAATGGGCACTCTAGCAGGTGTCTAAAAGAAGTAAATAACTAGGTAATCTGGAAAAGGAAAGCATTCTGAGGCCATCTAATAAACTGTTACAATAGCATCATCATCTCTAAGCAACAGAAGGCTGTGTATTATGCCAGTATCTTTAGGGTGACCTTTGCAATGCTGACTAGTCCATCATCAAGGTCTATCTCTGAGATGCAAAGAACAGACAACAGGGATGGTTTATTAACTGAGGTAGGCACTGAAGAGTAAGACTTTCCAAAGGGGTAAATGGTTCACCCTCAGGAAGCGGGGAATTCCCTTCCCTAAGAAAAGAAGCCAGGGTACCATATGAGATCCAGCTGAGCAATCCCATCCTCTTTCCCAAATCCCTAACCTTCCAAAGCGGTGGTGGTGGTGGTGGTGGTGAGGGTGGTGCTGGTGGTGGTGGTGAGGGTGGTGGTGGTGGTGAGGGTGTATACGGTTTCTGAGAAGCGGCTAGTGTACAAACTCTCAAATACTAGAGCATTTAAATGTTCTTTTCCCACCAGAGACATTTCTAAGGACTACCATGAAAGCCCAACTGGTGGGAAGAAAGAAAATACCACAAATGAATCCTGGAGCTTTGCAAATAATGCAGAAATGCACTGCTGCCACCAGCTGAGATCTTTCAGCAGATTGTGCAGTGTTGCTTTATCTGGGGTATGCTTCCAGCCACTGTCAACAGGATGGTATCCACAGAATTCAAGAGGGCAGTGAGACGGGTCCGAAAAATGACTTTTATAAAACTGAGACATTTCTTCCATGGGCACCTGTAGAAAACCAGCCTATGCAAAGGTACTTTTTGATTAAAGAACATTGGCTGTGACTATGGCAAAATGACATGCTTAAACTTGATATTCTCTTAGGGATGAGAAGGCTTTGAAACTTGTAATAAACTTCAAGCGGTTCTAAGGAATGTTAAGACTAAATGGAGCTGGCTGGTGCCACTGCCATGCCTACACGAAAGTATGGCAACTTGGAACATAACAGCTCGAGGGTATTGAGAATGGAAGGCTATCGTTAAAAGACAAAAAACATTTTCTAAAACGGCACAACATTACTTTGAACCGAAAGAAGACGCTGCATTCAGGTTCCAAGTTGGTTAACACAACTAAAATTAAAACACTTACTTCAGTTTAAAAAGACCTAATCTTTGCCACCCACTTAGTCTGTGTTACCTTCGTAGTTTACCAACCACAAAAAGTATAAACACAGCAGAGAGAGAAATGACTGTTTTAAAATTGCCTGGCACATGGAACAATAAAACTATCAAATGCAAGGTAGAAATGTTATTTTAGAAAAAACTGATAACATCTAAAAGTGCATATATTCTTTTATCCTCTATTCCTTACCACCCCCTTTGACTTCAGTCAGTTTCCCTCCCCTTGTATTAAAGATATTTCATCTAATTCCCAGTTGAAAGGTTTCTAAGATGGTAAGTTGCAGCTGTGTTGATGCTGAACTTCTTGAACATGGCAAACCAACGTCATTCTGACAACACTTATAGTGGATTCGTTACAAGCTGCACCAGGAACTTGATTTGAAATACCTGACTTACTATAAAACAAACTGTTAATCTCTGGTCTTTTCTCCAGTCCTGCTCTTCTCCGCAGTTTTGGAAGCAAACCAACAGCTTGTTATATTTACATCACAGATGGCTCCGTTCTGATTGGTGTCTGAGACTGTCCAGTGATGGTATTCAACAAGACCCCAGACAGAACCTAAGCACACCTAGGCGCCATTTGCTGATCATTTTAACAAGATGTTCTTGCTTCCTGTTCCCACGAAAATCAATAACAGGATGACCTTCAATTTAAAATTCAAACCAATTAATTACCTGTTCTGTTGAAAATGTTGATATCTGATTTGCCTGGAGATTTGTAATTACGAATAGATTATTTCTTTTAAAGAGCCCCTTCAAAAAGTATGCATAGATACTGAAAACCTCATCTTATACAATATAAATGATGTTTTCTTGAAGCAGGTATAAAATACTGGCCTTGTACGAATTAGTATGGGGAAGTTTTCCCTTGTGGTCCATCTCCTCCTCGTGACATCATAATCAATTGCCTGGGAAATTATAGCAACCCCACCAAGATTCAGGGACAAGATTCCCAGCTTAGCACCAAAATGAAAAGCTTTTGGGACTAGAATTCAGTTTTTCATCTTCATTGATTCATAGCACACAGCATGGGATTCTTTTCAAAGTTTAGAGAGCTCCAGATTGTTTTGAAAGTTTAGATATTTTCTTTTGCTCTATAACCCTAAAATTCTGTTGTTGTTAAGTGCCGTCAAGTCGGTTCTGACCCATAGCGACCCTGTATAGGATTTACAAGGAGCAGCTGGTGAGCTTGAACACCGACCTTGCGTTTCAAATGGCTTTGCAGTCTGGCGCTTTAACCCACAGCGCCACTCCAGGACTCCAAGTACCTTAAAGTCAGTTACGACTCATAGCGACCCCGTGCAGGGTTTCCAAGGCTGTAAATCTTTACTGGAGTAGAAAGCCTCATCCTTGGGTAGTTTCAAACTGCCAACCTTGGGGTTAGCAGCCCAATTCATACCCACTCCGCTACTAGAGCTCCTTGTTGTTATTGTTAAGTACCGTGAAGTCGGTTCCAACTCATAGTGACCCTGTACAGGATTTCTGAGGCTGTAAATCTTTATGGGAGCAGGAAGCCTCATCTTTCTCCCGTGGAAGGGCTGGTAGTTTCAAATTGCTGACCCTGAGGTTAGCAGGCCGATTCGTAATCACTATGCTACCAGAGCTCTGTAGTTTCATTTAAATGATCTTGAGTATTTTTTTGTTTGGCTCATCCTTTCGTTTGCTTTAGATTTGGGTCATGAGGAGAAAAACTATACATCTAAAGTATCACCACCAAAACTACATTTACTAACTTACTTTATTTCACTTCTTTTATGGAAAAAGAAAATAAAGAATTTGGTTCATCCCATTGGGGAATTCCGAAGATGAATGATCACAGCAATGAAAGTATTATCTTCATCCATTAAAATATTATCTAAAACAGAGGTTTACATCTGGCAGCCAGTAGACAATACAGCCGACAGATGATGCTTGGACCACACAGTTTTAAAAATATTTTTACATGTTGCCAAGATTTCAAAATCAGGAGATTTCACATAAAATCTGTATTTCTCATTTTAAAAAAAAGGAAAATTTGTCAACATCGGGCCTGCATTCCCACCTGGCAACAAGTGGCTAGAGTTACGGAGTGGTTACCCCCAGTGTGGGGCTGTGGGTTAATGCGCTGGACTGCGAAGTTGGTTTGAACCACAAGGTCGACAGTTCAAGCTCACCAGCCATTCCTTGGAAACCCTAATGCAGGGTTGTTATGGGTCAGAACCAACTTGAGAGCATTAACAACAGCAACAACTACCTCACTGTGGTTTGGACACTGCATCATGGCCTACCACTATTTATATTACCCCGCCACCTCCTGGTGTGGCGCTGTGGGTTTATGTGTTGGACTTCAAAGTTGGTTTAGACCAAAAGGTTGGCAGTTCAAGCTCATCAGTTACTCCTCAGAAACCATATACAGAATCGTTATTGGTCTGAACCAATAAATCAATAAAATAACAAATCACCACCACATGACCCTTTTTATGCAACTCCTGATCTTGAACGTTATCATTGTTACTGTTAAATGCCATCGAGTTGGTTCTAAATCACTGCAACCCTTTATAGGGTTTCTGAGTCAGTACATCTTTGTGGAAGCAGAAAAAGCCTCATTTTTCTCCCAAAGAGTTGCTGGTGGGCTTGAACCATCCTCCCTTTGTGTTTCTAAGAACAATGTTTATCATATAGAACAACCATACTCCTCTTAACTTATTATGTTACTGTTAAGGGCCATAGAATTGGTTCCAACTCACAATGACCCTATATAGGGTTTTCAAGGATTGACTAGTGGGTTTGGACCACCAACCATGTAGTTTGCAGTTCAGTGCTTATTCTACAGCACCACACCAGGACCACTCCAAAAGAATTTTCAAAGTTTGTGGACAAGAGGAGGGTATTCTAGGAACAAAGAAATACCTGTGGTTCAAACAGACCTTGTGCTTACTCTACAGCACTACTCGAGGAGAAAAGAGAGAGACAGTGGTGTTTATGTGGTGCTGTATAGGACAAGCACTGGGTCACAAGGGCAGTTTGAACAACAAGGTCGAATCCACAAGCCACAACTCAGAAACCCTCACAGGATCGCTATGAGTTGGAACCAACTAGGTATCACTTCAGAAAAACATATCTAAAGAAGGAGCACTAGTAGTGTTGTCCAGTAAGCACTGGCTGCTGACCCCAACGTCGGCAGTCCAAACTCACCAACTGTTCCACAGGAGAAAGATGAGGGTGTCTGTGCCATAAAGATTTAGTTTCTGAAACCCTAATGAGCAGTTCTACGTTGTCCTATAGGATCACTGAGTCAAAAATCGACTAGCTGGCAGTGAGTTTTTGGTTATATATATGAGGGTTAAAAAAAACAAAACAAATAGTACCGCTATAAAATCACATAACTTTCATTAAACACAAATATCCATTTGTAAAGCTGTTGTTTCTTGACACATTCTCCATCTAGGTTTCTATACTTCTGAAGGCGGTGTTTCCATCTCTCTTATAAGCTACGTCCTGGGCTGCTAACCATAAGAGGTCACTGGTCCAAAGTCATCAGCTACTTTAGGGGAGAAAGACGAGGCAGTCAGCACCCAAAAAAATGCAGTCTCAGAAATCCTAAGGGGCAGCTATACGCCATCACATGTGGTCACTATGAGCCAGAATCGATTCCACGGTAGTGGGTGGGTGTGACCCCTTCCATGAAGAAGTCTGCCATCTTTGATTTACACCATGACAAAACAGGAGTTTTGACATCCTTGAGGGTGGGTCTCAAGTTGTGCTCCTTTTAAATGTTCTTTGAGTTTGGAGAACAAAAATAAGTTTGCATGGGTAAAATCAGAACTAGAGGATGGATAGAGTGAGAGTTCTCAAATTCTTGTAGGACAGCCCTTGCTATACTCAAGAATAATTAGGTGAATTGTCACAATGAAGAAAAAATTCCTCAACTTTCCTGGCCTTTCCCCCACCAATGCCACTTTCTGTTTTCTTGAAATTTCTTCCTAAATCTCCTTGATGATTCTGTGTCCTTCAAAAAAGTCTATCAATATAACCCCTCGAATCCTAAAAAAAGTTACTATAATCTTCTGAGTTGATCTCTCTGCCTTAAATTGAATTGGTCTAGCAGATCCCCTAAGAAGCCACTATTCGATTGTACCTTTTTATGGAAGGCACCCTAACAAAACTAAAGACCAGTATATTATTGAATACGTATGCAGCCATCCACTGATCACAGAGACATGTTTAAACATGTTTTGTGTGAAATAATTTTATGAATGTATGAACTGGAACCCAACTAATATTGCTTTCTAACTTACCTTTGTATATATCATCCCATGAATTTTACGTGCTGTAACACAATGGGTAACAACATTTATTTCAATAGACATATGCTGAATAAATAGAAGTACAATGCAAAGGGTAAAGGTGATGGGTGGGTTGGGGAAAGTCCAGGTAATGACTTAGTCTTACACAGCAATTCAATAAAATTATAATGGTTTCCAGTCAACCATCTTCTTCCTGGAACCCACAGTAGTTGCTAACGTCAAGCTAATTTTCAGATTTATAGTCATTTTGTTCTTTCACAATTTATCACTTCTACATTTCTTTTCCTATCATGTATTTAAATAAAAATAAACCCTAATATTAGAATGACTTCAAGGTAAATTTAAAATTTTTAACTATAACATGCACAAATATTCTATTTTAATAGCAAATACTCATCTTTACTGGGTGGTCATATGTATGGCACAGTCTGGCGCTAATACTCACATTAAATAGCAATTACTTCATAATAAAATGTCATCATTGGCCATGACAGTTCTTTTAAACAGTATTACCTGAAAGCAAGTATCTCAACCAAAGTCACCAAAGTCACTGGACACTTCTTTAGCTTTGCTTTTTTATTTTTTTTCCCCGTAACTAGTGTAAGGTGAAAATCTTTAGTTTCATTATTTTTAATAACCACAAAAACACAACATTTCTACACATTAGTGAATTTTACAAACAAATTAGAGCTATTTGAATTATTTTTTTCAAGAGAGAAGAAAGTAAATTTTCATTTCAACCAACCATATGAACACAAGGTTATCTCTGTTACACTGCTACAGTCCATAATAGTTACATAACATATAAACTATACCAAGAAGGCGATGATCAATTACATTGCAGTTTATTAAATACAGCAAAATGTCAGTACACTGTAATACAGTATATTTTGGAATTATGTTTCAACACTGAACCATATGCTTCAAAGTTTGTTTTTTTTTAATTAGTTGTTTCCTTCCTTAGAGAGAAGCATTTTTCTTCCATTTTTCCTCTTAAGAAAGAAACCCTTAAACAAATGCCAAACTTGCTTCACAATCAGGCTTTAATCCCCAAATTCTCTTGATTCTTAATAACTTGAACAACTTTTAAATTGATGATCAAACTGCATTCCTTAACTCCCAGTTGAGTAGGACAACAGAATGTATCCTATGAATAACTCCATAAATGTAGTCATAGGCCTGATATCTGAACACCAATATGATATATTCCTTATGGGAGGCATTTTTTTCCTTAATTTCCATTATGTGTGAAATTTGAGCAATTAGAAGCAGACACCTGGAACTCAGTTATTAATTTACTTCTCCCCCATCCCTTTTTCGCTCCTTTGTAAAAGCATCTCTGAAAACGATCTTATATTGTAGGCTGCAGAGAAAAAGCTCTCAAAAAAAGCAAGTACCAATGTTCATCTTATATCTTTACAACGTCTTAGTAGACTTGAAGACTGAACTTATTCTTTCTTTTTAAATTACTGAGTAAAATGGTTTAAAAAAAATCAGAAAAAGTATACAAAAAAGTTATTTCATTCCATTCATGCTGACTTGCCTACTCTAATACTGTAAACAGAATAAATATGGTCAATTACCAAGCAAAATGACGAAAACCTTAAGCCTATCTCTTCCTCCTCAAACAACATCATATGGCTGCTGAGTGCAAACATGGAAAGCAATTCTACAAGGTTCCTGGTATTGTTATGTTTGCTCTTTATTGCTGTTTTAAGATGAAAAACAGCACACAAGATAACGAATGTTTAATACTTTCTAACCCGTGTTAGAAAATATTGAAAGTGCCATGGACTGCCCATAGAACCAACAGATCTGTGTTGGAATAAGTGCAGCCGGAATGCTCCTTAGAAGCCAAGACGGCCAAACTTTGTTTCTCATACTTCGGACATATTGTCAGGAGGGAGCAGTCACTGGAGAAGGATACCATATTTAGTAAGGTGCAGTGTCAGAGAAAACAAGGAAGACCCCCAGCGAGATGGATTGGCCAAGATGGCCAAGTGGCAGCATCAATGGACTCAAACATGACAACAATAGTGAGGTTGGCCCCGGATCGAGCAATGTTTCATTCTGCTGTGCACATAAGGTCACTATGAGTTGGCATCAACTTGATGGCATATAACAACAACAACCTGTGTTAAATTAGGGCACAGGCATAGCTATTGATTAATTCCTTCCTTCTTCCCTTCTCATTACAGATTTCTAGAAAAGAGTACCTCAAATTAGGGTTGTGTATAGGTTGGCTCATTTAGTCATTCTGCATTTGCTTACCCCACCCCCAAAAAGCCATATGGTCAAACCAAAATAAAGGAATACCAGGTGATGAGAATACTCGGAAAGGAACACTTTTTTGTTTTGTTTTGTTAACAAAATCTGTTAAAAATAAGTATTTACACAAGTGAAAACAACCAACTTTTCACATTTACCAAAAGGGTGTTTTTAATAGAATGTACTTCCAACTTTCTCTGGTTTTGAGGAAACCTGGAATATATTATACACGCATGAATGTGGCCCGGGTGTGCAGGATATGGGATGTGCTTGCTATCAACAGATTAACACTTAATTTTCATTGCTCTAATCTTACCACAGGCTGTGAACACTGTCTTTTTCTGATTTGAACAACAATGATGCATGAAAACCCAAGCTGACAGGCAGGCGGGGTTCATTAAATGCACAAGGCCTTTATTCCCATAACACATCTCACCTGTATCAGCCAGAGTTCTGGTCTGCAGGCTGGCTACTGAAACAAGTTCTCCCAGATGTCAGAACTCTAAGTCTTTCTATCCTCCCCCTTCCTACTTAATGATAAATGTCCAAAACAAAGCAAAAATGGAAAACTCCTTTCCCACAATGAACTGTTACAGGATTGGCAACACATTTTAAGATTTACCAGCCCCATGATTACTTTCCAAATGTGTCCAAAACAACAAAGAGAAATGGCCGAGAAGGGAAATTATGTTTAAAGTGGGGCCATCTATACATGCTTAGTTCTGAATAGAATAGAACTGAAGTCTCCTCAGTGATTGAAAATGGCAATTCCTAATCATGCTATTTCCCAATAAATGACACCACACTTCACCAAAAAGTATGCTCACAGAGCAAAAATGCTACAGTAAAGTGCACAACATTATAATGAAGAATTCTTAGGGTGGGAACTGCCTCTTCCAGATAAGCCATCCATAAACTCACTGCAGTTGAGGCAATCATGGGAAAACCCTCAACAAACCTTAAGAATAAATCACTTAGTCCTCATCAACCGTCCAGAGATAGCTTACTGAAACCCTATGTATCATATAGAAAAGCATCATCACAGTGCCGTACAGTGTTGTGAATGCTTTCTTACAAAAAGAGGAAGCCTTTCCACAGTAGAGCTGGACTTGGTTTCAGCTCGTTGGTTTACTCTAATATTCATACCTAAACAAAGAATGGATGAAGGGTAACATTACACAATGCAGTAGATGAGCTGGCTGAGTTAGGTTCTGACATGAGGTTCATAAAGAACTGTGTAGGTAGGTGTTCCTACTCCAGCCAGGGCCCCCCCCATGAATATGCTCCACCATGTATAACTCTTCCCCAATATCTCACAAGGGGCTTCCCAGTCGGGTATCTGTCTCCTGCTCTGGCTAAGGGCACATCAGTGTTCAGCTTTCTTAAGGTGCCCCTAAAAGTCATCCTAATGATTTAAGCCAAGGAAATCATTCCTTGAAGGAAGGGAAAACATATTATTAAAATCCTACTAATGGAGGCTCTCATTTTAATATTAGTCTTATTAAGTTAAACCAGCTGAAAGTCATTATTTTTTTGCAGGTAAAATTACCATTATCATGATTTTTACCCCTTAGACCTCCAGGTTCAAGAACTCTGATCATCATTACACATGACTCCTAGAACCAATAGCCACTAAAAGCCACGGAAAATAAGTTAAAATTTTCCTAACAGTCACACAAAAAAGCACAGCAGGTGGAAAACCGGAAGCTATCCTTTACCATACAGGATGACATTTAAAAAAAATCTTTTTCAATTTTTTTAACAATTTTTCTACCTTTGAAGGCAATGAATTAAAATGTATTACTTACAAACAATACCGAATCATTCCCACATGGGATGTATGCTGCATATTTTAAATTTCTATTTCATTATGTCACCTATTAATACTGGGTAAATTACCATTAATACAGGTAAAACTGACACTTCAGTTCATCTTTTAAATGCTGCAGCTAATTCTCATGAACTGTGGTTTGTCTCCAAAAGCACACCTTCAACCTATGATCTAAGTGGAACTCTTAGAAAACGATAAATACAAACACTGTTTTAAAAAGAAAAAAATTATCTCTCTCTTCAGCTGAGAGCACATTGAGCTGCCTTCCAGTGCCAGTGAATGACCAGCCTGGGCCACTGGTTGGCACATGTTTTCGTCAGGCTCTGACTTAACCCCTAAAGAGCAACCTCAGGACAGTCCTCTGTCAGCACTTCTGAGGATGGTATCTCTTTCCCATACCTTCCACTAAATGAGATATTGGCAAAAGGATGCCTTATAAAAATCACTGTGACATTTCAGATGCATTTCATTGCCTTTATATTAAGGCAAAAGAGGAAATCAGAATGAAAAAGAGGAGACAAGGGAAGAATTAAATGAAAATGACACCAGGTATGAGTGGAAAGAAAAAAAGTAAAACAGAACAGACTAACCATGAATTTACAACTGTAAGTACATTTCTACTTACCAAACAGAAATAAGATTTACATCACCTCCCACAACACACACGCACCGTAACACGGTAGCAAAATAAAATTACAGTGCAGAAGTATTGAGTAAATAAGATGTCAGATGTGGTCAAGAGAATCAGTTGTTTCATTGAGTAACTTCCAACTGTTTAAGATTCTTTTCATTTTCTTAACAGAGAAATGAGAAACTGATGGGCTTAATTAAAGAAAAACAAAGGGATATTAATTTGTGTTAAAGGATCAATTCTCTCTCTTTTTTTTAATTGGAATGATGATTAATAAGCAGAGAATTTTATTTCTAAGCTAGCCAGTTTGAGTAATGTGTTCATTGTTTTTCTACCAGCATTTCCATTAGGGAGAGAGCTCTGTGAATGAAGGAGGGACACAGATCTTGTTCTCCTCATTTGGGCTAAAAAAGACTAGTAAGAACATTGGAACCGGATGACACTGCACATTAGACTCTTCTAGATCAGCTGAAGTCACACACTGTTTACCCAAGAGTTCAACTGCATACTAGGAAATTTGGTAGGCCTCCTATACGGAATGTCTGAATTAAAAACAAATGAGTAATTTTTTCTATTCTCTAAACTTTCTGTTCAACCTGGGCAGGGAGAGCACAGTACACATCAGACACAGTGAGATACTATCCCAGAGGCCACAGCCTCAGGCATAATCTCTGGGACACCATCTGTACATACGAAAACATCTTAGGAACTTGAGTTGCTCAGAATAATTTTTTTCATCTTGGTTTCCCTTCAAGTTTACTATTTTATCTTGTAAGGAAAAAAAAAAAAAAATTCACTCGTCTGCTACGCAATGTTTCACTTCTGCGGCAGGACAGTAAGGATACAAAAGCTTTTAGGCCTTAATTTTGGCCCTTATCCTTTACTTCTCCAAAGCTTAAAAATCAATGTCAAAGTTCCTTGAAAGAGTCTTTGGCTCACTTTCTCCCTGGTCCTTCAGAAGTTCACCAAGCAAAATGTGGAAGCCAGCTGCTTCTCCAAAAATAAAAATGGCATCAATTTTGGCAAAGAAGGATGAAATCAATCATTTGCAACTACCCCCAAACAATTTTCTGACCAAGGCACATGAAAGGGTGGTCATTTAGCAGCAAACGTACCACTAAAGCAACATGGAATCCTGGTCTGGTGCTGTAAGATAAGCACTGGACTGTGAACCACATGGTTGGTGGCTCAAATCCACCAGCCGCTCCTCAGAAACCCTATAAAGAGTTGCAGGCAAGTCGGAAACAACTCCAGAGCACTTAACAATAAAGGTATATACAAATTTTCAAGTGGTATGGAACTTCAACTACAAAAAAAACTTCGTTTCAAAGCCCACTATAGTACATGTTCCTTGGACAATCACAAACAATGAATGAGTCCCAAATAAAATCTCTCTTGCAGAAAAACGCATCCAACAATTCACTTCCTACAACCACAAAATTCTCTCTGACCATACTCCGTGAGAAAAAAAGAGTCATTACTTGGACCAGTACAAACACAGTAGCTTAAATTACAGAAAAAAGTAAAAACCAAATTTCAATTTATCCTCCGTGTATTCTAATATATATATATTCTAATTCTTAGTCCCCAGTTCAGAAAATACCTCTTCAGCACTATGGAATTATTAGTTATTCCTGTTTATAAGGAAAACTTCCTCAAAGGCCTTGCAGCCCAATCAGGGCAGACACCCAATATAACTTTCTATAAGTACGAAGGTGGGGAGAGGGAACAGCAGTGACATTCTCGTGTTTCACTGATGTGTGTGACGCCTGTCCACTATCTGTAACCGATTGTTTCTCTGCAATCAGCTCCCTGTGTCACAACGACCTGACAAACTTGAAAGCTTCCATATCACTACAGTCCATGCAATCCTGCCTTGGCTGTGACCCATTTACTTTTGCCCCAAGTTCTCAGAGAAGCCTTACTCAGCATGTCATTAGTTAGGGAGGATTTGCTGCAGCGCTTAACCCTGACACATGAGTGGGAGGATGTGCTGCTGTGGTAACCCAAATCTGTCCTGTCACTACATTAATCAGATTTCCATAAATCCATGCATGAATAAATGTACTCATCAGTGAGTGCTAAGATGCACTCATAAAAACATATCATTATTTAAAAATACCTACAACTATAGGTATGGTATCTATACCTTTAAGGGGCTTGCTTTCAACTGTGTTGATTTAACTCACCTTAGCAAAAGAGCTGTGCAAAGAATGTAAGCAAACAACACTAGTTTGCAGAGGACAGAAATGTGAGAAAATTAAATAATCTCAAAATGATTACCTACCAGGTACAAATTCATTTTAAAGTATTCTGCCAAAAATATACTTGAAATTTTTGGACACGTTGTAGAAATATACACTGTGTATACATTTGAGAATTTCCCTGTGTATGTTTTATTTGCGATAACATGTACACAGAAATCCATGTACATGTTCTACTGCTTTTCCATTTCATTACAAATAAGACTTTCTGTCCAGTGAAGACTGAACGTTTTGAAATAAACTTACACAGTATAGGCCAACACATAAACACCTGGACATAAACTACAATTTATATTTTAAGTATTACCCAAATACTCCCTATTTTAGCGTTTACATGAGCAGGCTGAACATTAAGAATCCTATTTGAATATACATCCATAGTTAAAACATAAAGCATGCTATTACTCAAAACTAGAGGAGGTTTAAAAAAAAAACAAAAACAGTTCGAGGTAGTAGTTTAGTAATTCAACAGGCTATTATTACAGGCCTCTTATTACCATATTTTTAAATCAGGACCATAAGTTCGGTCAATATGATCCTTTGTAAGTAAGTCATGATTACCAAACCACACCAACTCTAAGGAGGGGAATAAAAGGGGAGGTGAGAAGAATGCAGGTAGACAGCCAGGGATGGAGAATGCCTGACACAGTAAGTCATTTTCAAAGACCATTAACTATAAACTGCTTTACTGGAGCTCTGATTCAATAAGAATATACATCCTATGTTACAACGGGTGTTTACTTGAATAGCAAAGGGTTTAGAATAAAAATGTTGTCTGTGATCTATAACAAAGAATCAAGCCACAATATATAATTAAGCATCTGACTTGTGAGAAAAGCTGCGTATGTGTCTTTTAAATCACTAGTGAATAAACATTCAAACAATTTTAGGGGGATAGAAAATCAGGCAAAGCCATCATTTCCATTTAAAATGTAAACTCAACAATCTGAGACTGTATGTGCCTATATGAATAGGAAGGACTAAAAGACTACATTACATGGGGGCAGCAGAACTCATAGCAAATGTGTTTCTGAATGGACTCGAGCAATGTTATTATAGATCTCACACAATATATTTTATTTATCATTTCTATGAAATGTGCTAGATTTTACGTTAGGAAGAAAGTTTGCTTTACTACGCCATATCTCTGGTGAGCAGACATTCTGGTATTAATGTAATTCGTTGATTTAATTTTTAGCTTTCTTGGTTTGCCCCTCACCTATCTAGGAAATGATTTCTCTGGTGAGAACTAACACATCATGCTAATGAGAGAACCTAATGCACAATAGAAAAATGTCACTACTAATAATATTTGCATGAAGTTAAATAAAGCAACTGTAAGAGAATGTCAGACAGTTGTTCTTTAATAAGATACAGTTTCACAATGAAATTATGTTGTTAATTTTGTTACATCATTGGGTGAATCCTAAATTACAATATAATGATGCAGACAGTCATTTATAATTCTAACTTAGTATTTCATTCTCTCTGAAAAGAGACCTTATTAAAGGCTCTACATTTTATTTGAAACAGGTTAAATATACTTCACCAATAATAAGGTAAATGTCTGTAGGATTACACAGCAATGTTTGCTACCCTTTAATGGTTTCCTTTCTGAAAAGATTTTAAAATACATTAGAATGTTCCATCTCCTGAGGTAGAAATATGAATTATATTTGCTAATCTCTGAAATGCACAAAATGTTCACAAAACCAGAAAAATTCCCTGTTCAAGTCTTCTTCGTTTAAAATACATTTCCAAAAGCATGCTTTGTTTTCTGCTTTTCACAATACCTCATAAGGCTAAATCGAACAAGATAGAATGAGGTTCTGGACTCCACCAGGTTAGCAGAGAAGAGGAGCAAAGGGTTTTGATCATTCTCCACCTGTCACTGAGCAGAGTGACGTCCAGTAGAACCAGCTTTATAAAAGTCAAGAGCAGTACCCTGACAGTTACCAACCCACCTTCTGTGTACAGAAACAAATGATTCCTTTGGAGAAAATCATATTTCAATATGGAAGAAAAAGATAAAGAACAGAGGAAAATGCAGTCAATTGTCATGTTTTGAACTTCAAAGTAGATAATTCAGAGGGAAAATAGTTAATCCCGCCAAATTTAAACTATTTTAATCACTTTGTTAGTAATAGCTAAAATGAAAGATTTATATGCAAACAGATTCAACTTTACTCATATAAAACGAAAAACTAGAAACATTTATATCCTTACCTCCTAGGTTAGCTCTAGAAGATACAGACCCAGATTTAATGACTGCATTCATAAAACATTTCCAACAACAAGTTTTTCTCTAGTTAAATACTGGTGCTGAATTCTCTGTAACTTAGTTATGAAACATCTTCCTTCCTAATGATTAATGAAATGATCACGAGAGTAGTACAGTTTTTATACTGTAGTTTTT